>NC_026477.1:5367257-5373167 GCF_000240135.3 Fusarium graminearum PH-1
CTCGGAGCGGGTGGCAGCCCAGTTTTGGGTGTGTGTGTGCGCTGAGGTTTACTGGGATTAGCGGTTCCCGGGGGGGGGGTATCTGGCATCCCCACCTGGGCACCCTGTACCGCTGACCCAGGTACTCGTCAGTGGCGGTTGAGGGTTAGCGCTGGTGGCGGTTGGACCACAGGGTACAAGAGGCCAGGTACCTCTTAGTTCGGGGGCCAGGATGGAGAATTGAGATGAGATGGGGAATAGTCAAGTGGATATTGCATGTGTATGGGTGGGTAATTTTATGTGTCTGCGAGTGTTGCATGTATGAATTGATTTTTGGATCGGAGGGGAATCAACAACAGATGAAGAAATGTGGATCATTACTTACCTACCTGGGACAAGACTGAACTGAGAGGCAACTGACTGATGCGTCTTCTGTAATAGTACTCACAGAGGAATGAGCTGCATCTTGTTTCCCCGGAGTCTTGGATTAGAGAGAGCGGGCGTAACAAAAGACTCGTATGCCGAATGATGATAAGCGAATGCCAGACATAAAACGTCTTGCAAGCTAAAGCACCTAGTTATTAGTAGGCGTGTGGCTGGAACAGCCCAGGTTGACTTTTTTTTCCCTCTCTATCAAGATCAACCAACACCAACTTTGGTTTAGTTAGGTAGCAGATCAGATCTGGGTTGGGCTGGGCTGGGTTGGGGTTGGGTTGGAACGCCGTCCAGAATTATTATGAATTATATGTCCGTATATTCTGTTGCTGCAGAGGCAACGAGTCGAGTCGAGTCGAGTCAAGCCAAGTTGACGAACTGTGTCAAAGTCGTGCCGAGAGCCGCAACTAGATTTTTCAATGGATACCAGTTCAACGGCGACAATACTCCAAACGGCGATGTTAGGTAATAACCCACGAGAAACATCCGTCGTTAATTAATATCGACGGCGGCACTGCGGGTGGCTAAACAGCTAAACAGTAAATGGGCCTTCGGGGTGGGCGATTCTATTCCACAGAAAGGGCCTTAGTCCAAGTTGATAGGCTCAATTTGAGGCTGAGGGCGGGCCTTTTAGCTAAAACAATTATCCTTTTTTCTCCTCTGCCGGCGGCTCTGCTCCTACTTTGCTCTGTTCTGGTGCTTCTTCGTATGAGTCGGAGAGACGGGCGCGTAGAAGAACAAAACAGAATTGTGCAAGGGCAAGAAAAAAAAGAGGGTCGAAGCCCAACGATGGAGTCCTTCTTTGATTGTCGAGGATGGAGGCGAATGGAAACACTTCGGCCACTGCAACCAGACTCAGAGTCCCTGGACAAGACAGGGAAGGACAAGAAACAAGGCCAAAGAGGATGTTATTTCAGACTTGACAGAAAAAGGTTAATAATAAAGAAGCGAGAATCTAGGATGAACTCATTAGAGAGGAATACCGGGTGCCTTGTATGTATGCAACAAAAAGGAAGGCATCCTTTACTTTGAATCCTGGCTCCCAAGTTGCGGTGAAAGCAACCATTAAATCGACAGTCGTCGGGGCCCGACCGGGGTCTTCCTAGTAACCAAGGGTCCCCCAAAGATTTGAAGTACGTACTGCATGCTTCAACGGGTACTGCTTTAATTGTCCAGGCCTCATTGTTTTATCAGTGCTCTGTAACCCAAGACATTTATATACGAATAACCTGATACCAAGCACTCTGGAGACATCGCAACTGTCCATACATACCAGGTCATAGGCCAGGTCCGGGCCTAGGTCCAGGTCAGGGCCTCGAGTGAATACCATGGCGACGGTCACGATAGTGGAACTCGAGGTGCTCTGACATTTGGATGGCTTGTGCTTGCTCTCCCTTGGCTCGTAGATTATTGTACATATTACCTGTATCTGTAAGCTTGGCTGGTCCATTATTAAACTCTCCGTCATGAATGGTTTAACATTACCCAACCAAGTGGTGTAGTCGCTGTCATCTCATACAACGTAAGACGTAAACTCACGATACTATCTAGAGAATTCCGAATACGCTGTCGCAACCATACAGACCGACCGGCTTTAACAGTTCTCTCAGAGATTCAGCCCATCTCTAATCAAGTAATCATGTCATCCAGCGGGCTAGTCTAGTGAAGTCTCGAGGTTAAACGTGCCGACCAGGGTCAAGCATCGAGTAGCGTAGCTACGTAGGTATGTAGGTACCGACAGCACAGTAGCCCGACTAAGGAGCGCCATGGGTTACAAACACATACTTGACCTTGGGATTAATGGATGGTAAATCAACATGGATGGTTGATAAGGCATCGCTCGGCCGATGAGAAGAAAGCTTCAGAATCGCTCTAATTATCGATCGCGTAGCATCGCATCATATCGCATCGTATGCAGCCCAACAGTCGTCAGAAAGCCACTGTCAGCATCTATATATGATGCTTCAGTTTGGTAGTCTGATGGTTTCTAGTGCTGCTCACCATCACGATGCCATCACCAACGCGCGCAAGTCGAGAGCCGCTATCGGCCTTTTGCCTTGAAGCTACCAAAAAGCCTTTGCTTCCATTGGCTCTCATAAACGTGCGCCGTACGCATGACGCTATTGTACATGCAGCAGGCAGACCAGCACATGCAGCTTGAGGGTGTGTATGCGCTGTACGTACTTTACTTTACATTTTAGCATCGACAACAAAAATCGGCTCCGAGAGAACTTGTTGGTTGTTGGATGACAAGAAGGCTGGGGGGGTCTCTCTCTCTCTTTCTCTCCCTCGTTCCGCTCGTCTTTTCCCACTATTTTTCTAGTTCTTTTTTCAACTGCCGTGGCAGGTCGTACGAGTAAGTTAGGTGAAGAGATCATTTGTAAGAATGGGAGAGAAAGAGAAAAGAGAAAAGAAGAAAAACAGAAATCTCTCCGGCGACTCCGTCACACTTGTGTCGTATAGAAATGCTACAAACTATACGTAATTAGTAGTGTTTTCTCTCTTTCCCACGGATAACTCGGGCTCGACTCATGAACTATCTCCATTGTAATATGATAAACTTGACTGGTTACGGACGGTCCAGTTGAGAGAGAGAGAGAGAGAGAGATAGAGAGATATAGAAACCCCCCCTTTTGCATGACATTGGATGACATTCCGCCAAGACGTGTCGCCATACCAGAGATCAACAAAGCTGAGAAACCTGGCATTTGATTCCATATGGCACGGATACTGTAGAGTCATACTCGCCTATTCCTTAGTCCCTCGTTAAAATGTCGTATCGGGGTTTTCGGGCAAGGAAGTTCCCGATGGGCCGTTGTCAATCCTTGATCCTTCTCTATAGCAATCACAAAGATATGCCGTTGATGCGAGCGGAGAGTCGCGTGGCCTTTTGGACTAACAATAGCTGGGTGCTAAGGTATGGAACCGAATGTCATTCATGACTCTAGTGAATAAGGCTGTGTGTAGTAAAGCAGATTCTGGATTCTTCTTCGGCTCAAGATCTCATTACCTCGGTTTAACGGTTTTGGATATTGCCTCTAGCCACTCTAACTAACGGATAACCATTGTTTAGTGTTCATAAGGCCTCGGCCCTAGTGGCCGTTAGGTTGTTTGCACATATGTATAAAAGGGAAGAAAACAGAGGCCAATCAAAATCATCACCAATTCCATTGGATACCTAGTTGCTTCGCGGGTTGTTACACCAAAAAAATGCCCCGCGATAAGCACCAGCCCAGCCTTGAGCTTTAGCTTCTGTCCTCCCCCTCATTTAGGGATCTACAGGCACGCAAGCACTGAAAATGGCAGCGCGGCGAGGCCGACCATGACGCGTTACAGCATTCTCAACAAATTTACTCATAATAGGTGGCTTGTTGACGCTCATTATTATATGGCCTCGTATTGTTTTCGCAGTAACTCTCGGCTACGAGGCTGTAAGTCAAGTTAATAAATTAGGTCAAGGTATGCCTGGACAAGGCCCAAGCAAAGCCCAGCACTCACATGAGGTCTGGACTGTCGATCTTCATCCCCGTAAGCGGGTCACTGCAACCACATAACCAAAGTAGACTGTTGTCTGTCTATCTGGTATTCTCCGCGGGAAACACCAACGTGACCGAGTAAGAGTAAGAGCAAGAGCAAGTACTACAAAGCTGATGCAAAGTACAGTACCCGGAAGAGCATATCCTATCTCTCGCCTTCTTGTCGGTGAAGAGGGATATCTACCCGGATTCCGGCTTCGTGCAGCTGCTTTCTAGGCAGATTGCATAGGTAGGCAACAACCTCAAGATAGCTATGATGGACGAAATACATGAGAATGACGTTCGAGGTGATATATGTCTCTGAGCTGTCAATCAAACAACGCGGTTACTGTATCCCTTCTGGGCTGTTCGCATATCTAAACAAGATTTGGTGTCCATCCATTTTGAGCTTCCTGCTCGATGGCTGCAGCTGCAGACGGTTGCCGATATGCGGCCAGCAGATAGATAGATAGATACCTTTAGCCCACTTACTAACTAACGTAAACAGTGTTATGATCTATGTCCATGTCTGCTACTAGATGTAAATGCCGGTCTGGATGATCCATCGGCTACGTAGCTAACCTCAATGCAAATGGCTATATTTTTTTTTTAGTAGACTAACGATCGTGGCTGGTGATTTATATCATACTTAGTAGTCTTTTGTTCTCCCTCGACTATCAGGTTGCTTCGTCAACTCCCTCCTTAACTATATCTCTCCAGATACCATTGTCTCGCAACGCCATATCGTCTCTGTTCAAAAAAACATTGGATTTGATATATCATTTTCTAAACTTCAAAGGTGGTTGCGACTTCCTCTTGAATTCCATTCTAGTTTTGGCGTTCATCACGTGTAGATATGAAACCTCCACAATCTCCACCTTCTTACATTCACCATCCTTTGATTCTTCTCACTCTCCAAAGCCTCGTCTCACCGCCCAAGATTTATTCACTCACCCGTTCTTCTATGCTATCAACTAATACATCTCATGTCATTAGCCTCTCTGCTGTAACATATGAGCTGCAGAAGAAAAAAAGAGCAAGGGTCCTCGCACGTAACAAGTGCCACTTTGCCAACCCGCCCTAACCCACACTTGTCCCACAATGCTAACCATTTGCCGATGCAAAAGACGACTTCGAATTACCCACGTTAGCTAACCGACGCATCACTAAGAATTGCTTCACATAGACCCTTGCAGGCCTTTTGCGTGTGAGAGAGAGAAAAAAATATCCTTTTTTTCCGGGCACGCGCGCATGGAGCGGTCCGCATGAGCCTTTTCTGCTTAACAACCCCTGCTCTTGTAACAGGTCACAATCACATCTTTGGTCGAGGGGTCATTTTCACCTTGTCCAACCAAAATCCCTGTTATATCTTCTTCCTCCGACTGCTTGGGAATCCAAAGGCCGAGGGAAGAGGCAAGGTTAAGCCCAAGCCTAAGACTGCATTCGGATCATCGTCTCGGATTTACATTTACATTTGCATTCGCCGGGTTACGGTAGGGTAAGGATGGTGGCACTCGATCGGAATTTGATCAGCTCCTCCACACACAGACTCGCGTTGCAGTTGCAGGATCAGCGGTTTCGAGTGGCAGACACATAGGATAGGAGAGGGAGACAAGCAAGAAACACCTGCTACATACGGTATGATATGCTATGCTATGCTGTGTGTGCTGCCAGACTGATTCACCGTGTCTGATCACATGGTACAGTGAGATTCAGCCACCCAGTGCTGTATTATAAATGCTTCATCGGCAAATCTTACTTCAAAACACTCGTCTTGTATTATATCACTTTTCTGCTGTCATTGGACTGGGCTGACTAGACAGGTAGTCATGGGCGGGCCGTCCCTTGGCCGTCTCACTGAAATGACCAGCTGACTTGTGACAGCGAAGCCACCCATCACCATCATCATTTCCTAAGTACATACAAGTCTACAAGTAGATGTACATACTGACATGTACATGCTAATTTGGCTGCCTGTTCT
>NC_026477.1:5373267-5438507 GCF_000240135.3 Fusarium graminearum PH-1
TGGTAGGCCTCAGATCTGTTAATGCGTGACCCCTCCACTTTCTCCTTTCCGGGGTTAGCATCCTCGTCTCATATTCAAGCTTCCAAGTCGAGTGGTGCCACTGAATTGCACCAGTTGCACATCCCATCATGAGGCTGACTGTCAAGTGTCAAGGGTCCAATCCTTTGGGAATACACCGGAACATGTACTACACGTTCTTCATCAATGACATGTGGTTGCGGCTGACGGTAGCATAAATGTATGCAACACCGTAGTAGCAGCGAGCTTACTTTATTGCTTGAGGCTTGTATCCTAAGAACCGTCTACAAAGAGTCAACCCCGCTCAACTTGCAACTCGAAGCACCCCGTTTTTGAGGCATATGTTACAGCTTCATCAACGCCTCCGGCTTCGCCCGCTAGTTGTGCAAACTAATGATTGTTCTCGAAGACTATGGTTGCCTAGCTACCTAGTCATTGACTGACTGTCAACGACTTACCTAGACGGCGGCAAATTTTTGCATCACAACTCGCTGTCAGCGTAGCTTCTTCCAGGGATCTCCCTTCTTGCTTAGCGCGGCGGAGTGATTGGAATATCAAATTCAAACTTTCGGTCAACTCATCACAGTTTGACCCCTCTTGGACCCCTCTATTGGCGTCGTCTCATTCCCCGTTGATCACTCAGATCTAAAACGAAATGGCAGGCGACGTCGACACCGCTGATCACTGATCACGGGGTCTTCATAGACGTACAACACCTTAGCCCATCGCACAAGCTTCCACAAGTCAATTGGCAGTCTTGTTCGCCCCTTCGTGGTTGCCGGCTTGTCGGTGCGTTGTCATTAGCGTCGATCAACGTTGCTGGAGACTCGGGGCCGCTGTCAGATATGGTCACGGGGCTCAAGGCGACGAGTTCAGGCTGTAGTGTTGCTGAGTGAACTCCGTACGCGTGGAGACACTCCATGATGATCTTTGCCTTGTCCACAAAGCCCTCGAGAGTTCTATCGTCAACGACGATGTGGGCGGAGGCGATAGATTTGCGCTGGTCCAGTCGCCAGATGTGCAATTCGTGTACCGACTCGATCCCAGGTATCTGTGCGCTTGTTAGTTGATCATGAATCTGTAAGACGTAACTCTTCTTGTCAATATTCGCCATCACCTTTTCAATGTCATGCTTGATGTCGTCGAGATTAATGCCCCTTGGTGCAGTTTGTAGTAGAATGGCGCCGCTGTTTTTGACGAGTGGTACGGCCGAGGCAAGAATCATGAGCGAGATAAAGACTCCGACTGCGGGATCAGCATAGTATCTTCCTTGTCCTTTGACCTTCCAAATAATGACTGCTGCGATGATGACACCAATGTTGTTAATAGCATCTCCCAATACGTGAATGAAAACGCCTAGCATTCCCAAGTCTCTACCTGGAGACTTGACAACCACTGACATGTGCCTGTGTTCGTGATGACTGCCTGTGGTCTGTCAAGTTATGGTCAACAATGGCAACTCTATGGATGGGTCATGTCAAACTCACAGATGTCAAAGGAGCCTCGCATGTACTTGTTGTATCATGAGTCGTCAGATCAGTATCATGATGCTGCTCCCCGTCGAAGTGGTCGCGTTGCTCATGTCCGTGATGGTCATGTCCATGATCATGTTCTAAAGTAACAAGTAAGCGTCAAAGTAACAAACATAGAGTAGAATGATGATCTCTTACCGTGAAGGAAAGAAAGGACCAGAATGTTGAGAGCTAGACCGGCGCTACCGACTATCAGAATCCATTTTGGCTCTTGGACGTGTACGTCTCAAAATATTGTCAGTATCGATCAACGGGTCAAGTATTCGCTTAAGGACTTACTATCGCGAGCGATGCTCACAAATCTTTCGATGGCTTGTACTAAGATACTGACGCCCAGCGCCAGGAGAAATACACCGTTGAAAAAGGCGCCTAATATCGTTGCTCTTTGCCAGCCATAGGTGGACTCTTGCGGTGCTGGTTTGGATCGATCTTGTAACTATCTTGGTCAACCACCAGGACATTCGTGCCGAAGCACACCAACTCACCACCAGCGCGACTAGGGCGACGATTATTCCGATAAGGTCGCTAAGCTATTATTTGTTAGATCTGTAGTAATGATATATTCCGTGAGAGTGTGCGCACGTAGTGAAAGGCGTCGGCGATGAGTGCGATGGAATGAGTGTAGAAGCCAACTGCATCTATGTTAGTACACGCTTCTGGGTGAGGTCTGGAAGGGAAACTAACCCGATAGCTCAGCGGCAAAGAAAGAGAACGATATGCAAATCGTGAATATTAACCTCTGTTTCTTGGAGATTTTCATTTTGGTACGCGGATCTTGGATCGTTTTGTGTTGGTCGTGTTGTGCGCGTGCGTTTTCGGGGCGGATTGCTAAGTGCAGAGTATAGGTATAGTATAGACCTTGTATGTCAAGTAACCGACTAGAAGAATTCCAGTCCAGCTTTGTACTCATCTGGCCATCTCATGCGACTGATTCTCTGTGCTCACGGGGAGTAGCTGATGTGCGAGAATTCATGAGCATGCCCACAAACAGGGGGCGGTTTGTTGTTGACGGCCAATTTACGCACGGCAGAGAACCACGCTACGTACAATCTTCATTTATATCTGACAATTACCGAATATAATCAGAGAAGCGAGGACAGGCACAAAAAGAAAAGCTGATATAAAGTAGTTTATCAAGGTTGTTCATTCATGTCGCTATCCACCATCGGGTTCCGGGACAATTGTTTGGGGTAGCATTAACTCGCCGAGCCGAAGATGGGATACAAGCATGTTTTTGGAAGGTTTGAGTGTTTTTTCTCGTTGCACAGCAGGTATTTGTGGTCAAGTGTTTTGCAACGCCAGGGTGGTGTGTTTCGCGATGATTGTGACAATGACAAGTTAGCTGTTGTTCATGGAGAAGCAGCTTGTTAAGGCATGATATTTCTCCAAGAATCAGAGATTTATTTCATCCAACTACACAATAGACATTGGCCTATCGCTCTTATGTGGTTCACTCAACTTCTCGCTGGTATGATAGAGTATGCGTACCACCTTTAAGACTATTACAGCCAAGTCTGGTGCTCGACCAGACTACCCCTATGTGTTCTCCTTCAAGGATACAAGTGCAGCGCTCGTGTAATGGGCGATAATTTGAGCAAATTAAACCTTGAATAATTCGTAGTTGTCGCATCAAGCTATCTGAAAAGAAAGAAGAAAGAGTAATCATGCCCAACTTGAGAGTATCTGCTAAAACAATCCCTAATTCAACCCCTGACTGTTAATACTATTATCCAGAGGTAGGCTTGCATCCTGAATTAGAGCCGAGAGCTCCTCTTCCACTGCCATTCCCGCCATCTCCTCATCTTCGTCTTCCTCGTCTTCATCCTCGCCACTATATGGCATGTCTCCTTCTGGGTCTGTCTCGGAGTCTATGTCGATAAGTGTACCATATGGCAGAAAGAAGTCATTGGGTAGCAAATCGTCCTCCATGCTTTCAACTTGCTCAAGTGTAGCACCCTTCCAAAATGCTGTAGGTCCGGCAGGCCCATGAACGTCGTAGTCACTAAAATCACAGTTAGTGGTTTGTTAAGATGAAATGTCCGAGTTCGTACCGGTCGAACCAGTTTCCCACAACGCCGCGAGCGGAGCGCACGCCTCCGATCTGGATGCCTTCACTGCGCCAACGCTCGATACCGTGGAATACCGAAAAGGTCGTCCATCTCACTTCACCTTCTTTAGTTAAACGGGCGGTACCTTGAACGCCGAAGGTGCCATGTTAGCCTTGCGTGTACATTCCAAGTATGCCCCTGGGTAACGGGATTCCTCTTACCTCGAATGTCGGAATTCGCATTGTTGTCAAAGGAATCATCTAAAGAACGAGATACACCTCGAAAGTGGACCACGGGTAGGTCTTGTCCGTCTTCAGGTCCTGGTTTCTCTATTGACGTGACGTTGATACGCATCATAATGAGACGGGTCGCTTCACCCACATCGAGTGTGTGTCGTGGTGCATCAGGTGCGATGAGATCACGATCACCAAAGTTGAAGGCGAAAAAGTCACTATAGTCAAGAAAGCAAACAATCTGAAACCTTGTCTGTTAGCCTGATTGCCACGCCGGCTGCTTGATACTGGGGGTAAACGAACGCGGTACCATGTGCCTGTGATGCTATAAGGGTCCCGGGCCTCAAGTGAGGTTATGTCGCGAGGTGGAGGGGCCATAAAACTGTTTGAGAATGATCCCGAAAATGGACTATCCCAAATCTCGCCGAATATGCGTGCCACACGGTGTCTCGTACCGATGTTGTGACCTAGAACGATGAGAATGGCCTCGACTTTTTCCCAGTCGACATTGAACGACCCGTCGTTCATGAAAGGACCCCAGCCAGACCGATCAGTATACTCGCGTAAATCATAAACCTTGGAGCATGCATAAGGATATGTCCTAGTAGAACGAAGACGGCCGACATTAAGGATGGGTTTCGAGTACAGGCAGTGAAGGTGGGCACTCTTTCGCTGGAGAGCACGATGAGCATGGCCGGTTGAGGTTGGCGCAGGAGTGACATCTCTGTTGACTTGGCGGACTTCATCTCGTAGACGATTGAAAAGAGACGAGCCCTGGAGGAAAGCCTCTACTGTCTCATCTTTGCTGAACATGCGTTGGAGAAGAGCTGCGTTGCGTGATGGTGCCTGTGTCGTAGAGAATGTGGTTGTGTCGTCTGGAGATGGAGAAGCATTTTTGAGAAGGCGAGTAACAGTATCGTGAACAAAATCAAGTTCCGATTTCTGAATAGTTATCAGTATAGCTCGCGGGTGAAGTTTGGAGTGAGGTGATTGATTCTTTCCATCTCAGTCTCATCTCACCTGCTTGTACACCTCCTCACTGGTACATATTCTTTCTAGTTTGACCAAATTCCGAATCTCTTTCTCGTAGTCCAGCTTGGGGTCATTTGGTTCATCCTGGACGGTTAGCACTCGCCTTATATATGTGCAGTCAACCAAATGCATACCAGTTGGTTCAGATAGACATCACGATAGAGCTTCTTGGAGTTGGTTATGTTCCTGAAGGCTGAACAGACACGAGGTATTCTGATCAAGTCGGCTGGTTCGACCCATTGCAGTATATGATGCAATATCTCGGTCGGAAGCTGCAGAATTGGCTGAGTAGCAGTTGTTTGTTCCATTATTTGGTCTTGAACTTTTGTTGTGGTTTAATATTGGGTTGTTTCCGATGAGTTTGAGATGATTCAAGAAGTAAGGCTGCTGCTATTAATGACGATATGGAAGGCCGAAGCTTATTAACAGTTGGTCGGTCAGTAAGTAGGTCCTTCCTTCCTGTTGCACTGAGACGGAACTGGCATTGAGCGTCGGAGTTAAGTTTGGGTGGGGTCCGAATGTCCGCTAAGAGTGATGCCTTAGTTAGTACTTACCCTGCATCATCAGTGTAAACGCGACAACTTAGTAGTCACCGTTATAACGAACGCGAATGAAGGTCAATCGTGAAATTGCTATTGACTTTTTTTTTTTGAACAGTTGATTTTATTTGGATAGTTGTTCGAGATGACGCTGTAAGACAGAGGAGTGATTCACAACAGCAGTAAAAACACAAGCTGTAACACCACTCGATGACCACTATAAACCTCGTCAGTTTGGTATGGGAATAAATGAACAGAAAATCCAATGCAGTAATTGACTATAATCTAAAACCTTGCTGCTGTCTTCTAAATCACCCCATCTAATTGTGCGCCTAGATCTTAGCAATATCGGCATCAATGTTAACTTTGCCATGCTCAGCTGTCGCCAGCAGTAAGTTGTCCTCTCTCCTCCTCATTGTTCCATGCAGGGTCGCCAGTTTCCGTCCAATCTGAGTAATGGTACACTCGATGAGTATCTCAGTCCCAACGGGAACAGGTCGCATGTAGGTAACGTTGAGTGTTCGGCTCACACCCAAATGTTGCCAGAAGCCAGGCTTGTTCACCAAAGCGATAGGTAACGTCGTGCACCAGTCAAAGAGCGTAGCTGCACAGCCACCGTGAAGGTTTTGCAACCGGTTGCAATTGTCGGGCTGAACTGTATATGAGAATACACAAGATGGATGAGGGCCCTCAGCGTTGCTGGAAACGAGTTCAAGGTGAGGAACGAGGGTGTTCATCCAATCCTATATTCAGTTCAGCATTAGAAAGCTAGAATCTGCCGGGAAAAGAGTAAACACTTACTCCTTGCTTAGAATGACCGCTCTCATTGATTGTGAGTTGAAGCCAGGCCCTGATCTTGTCTTCAGGATTGCCAGATTCAGACATGTTGTATGTGGAGTAAGTGTTAAGGAATAGATAAGCAACAGGAAGAAACCGTTAATCTAAAATGCCGAAATACAAGCAGTTTAAGGAGACGCGTCAAGCTGAAGATTTATTGTTGATACAGAGATACTAGGTAGAGATACAGTCGAGTAGAGTACCTCGGTTCGCGGTCAAGCTGCTGGTTATTACCCTTTTCAGTCAAGTTTAGTTGAATTATCCCAGAAGCCGAGGCATGGAAGGCAGTTCGGGGAACCAATCCGACGTCACAAGCGTTATCGCAAATAATCTGGGGTCACTAACAAATTGAACTCCACTCCAGATCGGTCTCCTTCTTCAACTTCCGTCCTCTAATTGTTCCTGCATTTATCGCCATCAATTATAATTCTTAATTCATCTAATCTAAACCTCTCTTTCTATAGCGACAGTCATAATGGAGTTCGTCACAGCCCTCAGGGGCACCTTCGACGAGCAGAAGCCTTCGCTCTTCGAGGTCCTTTCCGAGCAACAGCTCAACGCCCTTCTCCCGCCGACCCTCCGCTACCTCCTCACCATCGCGACCCATCGACACCCACGATATCTTCTTAGAATACTAAACTCGTTCGATGAGATATATGCTGGAGTTATGCTGCTCGTTGAGCGGCACTACTTGCGTACAAGAGGCGGCTCCTTCACAGAACACTTCTATGGTCTCAAGCGCGAAAAGGGTCTCCATGCCGAAGTTCCGCGCGCGAGCATGTCATCGCCTGACATTGTCCGTGAAACCCTAAAACTCACAACTAGAGACGTGTGGAAGAACTTGCTTGTAATTGTCGGCATCCCCTACCTGAAGCGAAAGCTGGATGAGAGCTACGAGGTGAATGCGCCAAGAGCGCTTCTCGGCGCGGCATACACGCGAATGCCAGACAACCCAACGCTTCGCGATCGATTTCTACACTATTACCGATGGTTCCTGAGGAACATATACCCAAGCGTTAATGCGGCCTATTACTTTGCCATGCTTGCCTTCAACGTAGCGTACCTGTTCGACGGAAGCAAATACCACAACCCTCTCTTGTGGCTAATAGGAACACGTATACGAAGAATGTCAGGAGCCGACTACAAGGCGATCGAAGCCTTGACACAGACACCCGAGACAGGACACACACCGGGATGGCGATCCTTGTTGAACCCCCGTGAAATGGGCCCTCGCGTCTTGTCAAGCTTGTCGATTTTGCTACCGACAAGTATCTTTGCGCTCAAGTTTCTGGAGTGGTGGTACCAGTCAGATTTCGCAAAACAGCTTTCACGAAAAGCGACAGAGAGTGTTGATTTACCCCCGCCCGTGATATCGGCAGACGGCAACGGAGCGTCCGATAAGAAGAAGAAAGAGAACAAGGAAGAATCCAATGAAGAGGGAGATGCGACCCCTTCAGCCGAGGATGCACCCATTGCCACTCCCTCGTTGCTCCCTGTCTACACTGTTCCCTTTCCCAGCGACTCAGCATTGTGCCCTATCTGTATCGATGAGATAGTCACTCCAACAGCCTGCCAAACCGGCGTGGTTTATTGCTATACGTGTATCCACAAATGGATCGAGGGTCAACATCAGAAGCAGGAGGATTTTATGGAGACGCGCGAGGGCAAGTGGGAGAGTGGCCAAGGGAGGTGCGCAGTCACAGGAAGAAGGGTTCTGGGCGGAACCGAAGGCCTAAGGCGGATAATGGTATAGAGAAAACGACATTTATTGTATAATACTGCACTGCATGCGTCACAAAGGAGATTCTTTCTTCGAGTTTTGTCGGCGCGCAATGTTCGATACCCAGGGTGTCTTGGATGTCTCACCCTTTTTTATTTCAAGCAACATGACCATTTCTCGATGCGGGGTGATATCGGAATTGCATCTCTCGGTTTTGGAATGCACTCGTGTGTCGCTGTTTCATTAAACGTTTGCTGTACCTGCATCCACACGCTATCATCGACGCCAACCGCTTGGTGTCTCACCTTGATTTACGCCGTTTTGAGGCGATTCGGAAGCCAGCCACACCCTAGGACAGAGGGTGAATGAAATGGAATGTATAAGATGGCGCACAAAGAGGTTGAACTCAACTTTTCTATGGCGATTGACGACATGGCCACGGCTACAATGACGAGCTAATGTAAAGCATTGCATTCTCTATAGTAGACCCCCGTCACAGTACTATTGGCTTGTCCAAGAACCTCGTGGTGTCTTAGAATAGCGTCACGACTGCTTGCCTACTGCGAAATCGTATGCTTTCAGTCGTTTTCCAACCACTACTGAATTCCATATGCGGGTGGTGTTCGCCGTGTCAGGTAGTAGACCGCGAAAGAATTAAAGATGGACTGCTGCCCGCGGTTGTCAAAGATGAAACGACTCATCCTCTTCTGACAACTTCTCAACTCTTGCTCTCATCCCGTCTCACTGTCTTTATGCTTCGTGATGGCGTACTCACTGACTAACTCCTTCATTGGAGAGTCTTTTCTCTCTGGCTTCGAGTGGTTTAACGGCACCGATCTTTCGAAAGGATTCGTACAGTGAGATTGTCCAACTCAGAGCCACGTTGACTTGTTACTAACATCAGCATAGATATCAAGACTTCACAGGTGCCTTCAAAAATGGGCTATACTCTGTTGATCCCTTCAGTGAAACTGTGCAACTGAGACCCGATTCTCGTCACAAGTATGGTTTGGATGAAGGACGGCCAAGCATTCGACTTGAGAGCAAAGAATCTTACCAGTATGGCTTGTTCATTGCAGATTTTCAGCACATGCCCATTTCGCAATGTGGTACCTGGCCAGCTTGTATGTGTCAACCAACCCTTTGCTCCAGGTTTGGGAACATGGACTAACATGATGAACTCAGTTTGGGCTTATGGAAGTAATTGGCCCATGGGTGGCGAGATCGATATCCTCGAGGGTGCCAACCTTGCCTACACTAACATCATGTCTGCGCATACAGCTGAGGGCTGCATGCTTGATCCCGCGGACTCAAACCTCTTCTCCGGCATACGCCGCAACTTGGATTGTGGTGTTGGGACGAACAACGTTGGATGCGGTTTCAACCCTCCTAAAAGTGACACGTCCTCATACGGTGATGGCTTCAACGCTGTTGGTGGTGGTGTATACGCCATGGAATGGGACTCGGAATACATTTCGATCTGGCACTTCCCACGAGGAGCAATCCCGGCTGACATCGAGGCCAAGCAACCCGACCCTAGGAATTGGGGGTTGCCTCAGAGCCTTTTTGGTGGCGCCAAGTGTGATGTCGATAAGTATTTCAGCGACATGAAGCTTGTTCTAAATATCGTGAGCGATAAAATCGTTTCGTTTCAATAGAGGCTTGCTAACTAAATTGACTAGAACTTTTGCGGCGACTACGGTGAAGGCACTTGGGCAAACTCCAAAGTCTGCAAAGCTCTTGCACCGACTTGTCGTGAGTATGTTGCGAACAACCCTACCGCATTTAAGGAGGCGTACTTCGATGTTAGCTATATCGACGTTTACACACGTCTTGGAGGAAACATCCCGCCTATCCTTCCATCATCTGCCAGTGAAGCATCTACACAGGCCTCAGATGTTATTATTACTGGAGAGTCCGCCACCACTACCCCAATGTCAGGAAGACCTGTGTTCCCAAGCACGAATTTCCACGACAACAGCACCATCGCCACCCGTACCGACCGCAAAGGGAAGGCTACGCAGTCAGAGGAGCCAACGACTACGACCACATTGACAATGACAGGCATCTCGTCAGTCTTGGTTACTATTCCCGGCTCTGGCACCGACACTCCAACCGTCACGCCCCTTCCCGTTGCTACTGGTGGTAAATCGGCCAACCCGTCCAAGATTGGCGATTACTCGTACCTTGGCTGCTTTGGCTCGCAAAATGGTTTCCAGACTTTCGACTTGGCTGATGATAGCGATGACATGACTATCGAGCGATGTGTCGATGCCTGTAATGGACTGACATACATTGGTCTTTTTGAAGGGTGAGTGGCTGCATGAACGTTTGAAAAAGCTATAACGACTGACATCTCTGATAGAACCTGTTATTGTGCATCCGTACTTGATGGCGATACCCTTGCCATCAGCAACGAGACCTCTTGTAATCGCCCTTGCCCTGGAGACGATGCTCAATTCTGTGGTGGAATGGTCACTCAGAACACCAGAACTAGGTTCAGACGAACCACTCCTCTGCGCCGCGACGCACCGAGCAACGTTCTCCTGACAGTCTATGCTGATATCTCTGACGTTGAGCTACCAGAAGTCCCTCCTGCTATGGGACCTGGTACTAATGATATTTCCACTGATGACGGCGACAGCCAAGGAGACTCGGCCACCGATGAATCAGAGAGCCCTACTACCTCAGACGATAAGGCCAGTCAAGGTGCCTCTGATGCCGCTGAACCAGAGAACTCTGGTGACTCGGATGCCACAACCAGTCAGGAAAGCACAAATGCTGATGGATCAGAGGATCTTACGGCCTCTAATGATAACGGTACTCAAGGAGGCTCGACTACTGATGATCCCGACGATTCTACTGCCTCGGATGGTAATGCCAGTCAAAGAGGCTCAGAGTCTGAGGACTCAAAGATTCTCCCTGTTTTAAATGACAATATTGACGCATCTCTTGCTGGATCGGCTTCGTCTCCAGGCTCAAGTGCCCAGGGGAGCTCAGATGAACAAGATAGCTCAGACGACCAAGACGATCCGGATAGCTATGGCAACTCTATCCTGCCCAGTGCTGCTGGCGTCGTTCTATCTGACGATCAGGACACTTCTCCAGTTGCAGTTATTGGCACTGCATCTGATGGTCTAGTTCTTGGAGCTACCCAGTCTGCTGCCGATTCCAACCAAGAGCTATTCCTAAGCACGATCACATACTTTACCGTCATGCCCTCAAACCCCGGGTCACTTGTTCCCCAACAGGGCATTATCACAATGTCATATGAGAAGTGTGATTACTGCGAGACCCCTGAGCTGATCAAGCCACCGATGGAGACAAAGGTCGTTGATTGTGATGGCTGTGGTCCCAATGGCGAGGACACTGTCACGTTGACCGTTCCCATCTCTGTTACCGTCACTGTCCCTGGCGCAAGCACAGAGCAAGCACAGCAGACCGAGAAAGCCGCTGCCGAAGCGGTTACATCGTACGGAGGCAGTCCAGAACAGCCTCCGCGTAATTCTACCATCCTCCCTGCGGTGCCGAACGGAATGGGTAGCGGCGCAGAAGCCGGAGAGTCTCCTGAGGTCACGACTGTCGTGATAACATACTTGACAACTCAACTAGTCACATATGGTACCTCCACGGACTCGGTCTCTACTGTGACGAGGACGGCTCGACGAACAGTTGTCATCACTGTTTCTGACTCTGATGGACAAATGAGCATCTTACCTATCTCATCCCCTGGACAACCAAACACACCCGTCACTATTGCTACACCAACACCTGGCGCACCTAGTGAACCGGTTGCTATATCTGCAGCAGCATCGAGAAGAGATGATGTGTTTGTTTACTTTGCCATCGTGGCGATGGCAATTCTGGCCTTGACGCTGTAAAAGGAGTCGGCTTAGGGTTAAAACACTTTGCATAATTCTTCTTTTTTCTTCTTCTTTTTATGAGAATTTAATAATGGGAACACGAGATACCTAAAAACATAGAAAAAGCCGGTTGGGGCTTGGTAGGGATACTATTTCATGTGTGGTTGATATTTCTTTTGTCCTTGTTACGATATATTAAAGCTTAATACGATATAATACAACGAGATCATATTCTAGTTCTTTATCTTCTACCCTTAGGGGTGTGCTTTGTCGATTCAGGAAAATGGACAAGTTCGCAGGCATATATGTGTGTATATAATGAGTCTTTCAAATCTCGACGACAACGGCCCTACTCTTAACCTTGCCTGAGTTTCCTTTCATCTGGGCAGCGTTGACCATCAAACTGCCATTGTTACTTCCGGGTCCCGACATGATCCACTTCCAAGCAACAGCATGAATTCCTTGAGCGAGGAAGCGTAGATAATCAAGCCAAGCCTCATTGGGGATGAAATCTAGAATGGGACCACGACGGGGTCGTGACATGATACGCTCGTATGTCTGTTGGAAGTTATCGAAAAAGACAGATTCTTTGCCATAGGCGCAATGGACGTGACCAAAGACATGAAGCCTCGGCTTCACGCGCCAGACTTCACGGAGGAGATTGCTGTCGCCTAGACCAAGGTCGAGATGATGTTTCTGGCTTTGTGTAAGTTGCAGGGATCTTAAACTGAGAAGGTTGTTCTAGGTCTTACCGGAGGACAATGAGTGACGAGGATATCAGTCTGAGGCGGCACCTTGCTCAACCAGGGATGGTTGTCTGTAGCATACTGGAAACTAGAGGCACGCATCATCAGTTTCGTCACTTTAACAAAGCAGACCGATACTTACGCAAACTCTTTAGGGCCAATTTCTGGGATATCAGGCACACCAAATATGTTGACTGTTCGACCTTTGACCTTTTGCACAGTTAAACCACTCTCAAGATAAATTAGACCGTCCATGTCAGGCTTGGCACCTGAGCGCGCATCCTCTTCAGGACGACTTTTCTGATCGAACCAGCTATCATGGTTACCCGCAACGACAACTTTGATGGGGTGAGGCTGTTCCTTGAGCCAGTCGAGCTGCTTCTGAATATCTGATACTGTGCCGCCATCTGTGAGATCGCCTGCATGAATGAGAATATCACCCCTGGGAATGTCGACTTTGAGATCATGCGTGTCGGAGATGCAGACAACGCGAATAGCGGGCTTGTTGCGAGGCGGAAGAAAAGGACGGCCGCGGAGAAGAAGGACAATGTGGTAGAATAAGTAGGCGATATATGTTAGAGGCGATGAGAGGAAGTGATCGATGAGAGTCATGGGCTCCCATGGATTGCGGCGCCGAAGGCCAACATAGGAGAGGAGACCCATGGTATGAGATGAGACTCAATTGAATAGAACTAGATTAAGCTCGATCCAGCGCCTTTTGTTTAGGTGGAGAGTTATGTGGTTGGATTGTAGAGTAGTAGCTCTAGCTATAGCGATAACTACTAGAGCTGGATGTGAGAATGAAATGGAATGGATGGACGGATTGCATGGATGTTAGTGGAGTGAGCAATCATGACGAAAGCAGTGTCCGTCCGTCTGTCTATCCGCTATAAACGGCCCCGCAGTGACGCTAACTTGACAGCAACCATCATCCATGCACGCCATAGATACCCTTAGAGTGTCATGTTTTATAATTACAACATTAAAGAAGATAATTTAGATTTATTCTTAGTGAATGATTAAGCATGATAGAAGCAAAGTAGTTAATTAAATTGTACATGTATCAATTCTTGTGCAGTCTCAATTCTGACGACCTGGTTACCTATTCAACTTGCTGATGACGATTTGGCATGTGAAAGCCACTGGTATGCTCCAAGCCTCAGTTGCAACTTTGCCAACATGTCCTTCTTGATCCTACGGAACAGATCAACAACTTAGATTTCAGAAGCGGAATCTATCAGTACTTTATAGTTACCTATGACATGGATATCAAATTCTTATTTATAGTAAAATGCATGGATGTCCGCTGGATCGAATATTACACAGACATTAAGATCCATGCACAGACCATGTCCATCAACCAAGTTGAATTAATGGTGACGTCGCTCCCTGAAATTCTCCCACTAGAGCCCTGGAAACTGGAAGCTCAAGCTAAAGCTGAAGCTTCCCTCAGCTGGAGTGCTTCCATGGCTTAGGTCCATAGCTTGGCTTGCTTGGACGAGCTGCAGCTAAAGCTTGTTTCTCCAACACCCATTCTTGTCCACATCGTCATCGACCCAACCTAATTGGATTGCCTCAATACATTTATCCCTGTTTTGCTCTTGTCTTGTCTTATTTCAGTGCTGATAACATATTCTAACTAACTCTCCCTCTTCTTCTTTCCCCTCTTCCACCTCTGCTTTGTAGTGCCATCTTCCCCTGCTCAATCGCCAAGTAGGGCTTCAACTACACCATCAAACTCTGCCAAACATGTCCAACCTAAAGGACCTGTACGGCCAGTCCGGTGACAAGTCCCAGACCAGTAACTTCGGGTGAGCACCAGATAGCTTCTAAACTCAATCATCATACCTGACCAATGCAGTGTCGACTTTGTTATCCATTACAAGGTTCCTCCCTCAGGTAAACCCTCGACGTTCAAGCCCAACGGCCCACATACATTCTAACTCGACGACAGAACGTGCCGAAGCTGAAGCAGGCTTCGTCCAACTCATCCAAGCCCTCACAACTGTCGGATTAGCCACCGAAGTCCGCCATGGTGACAGCGACTCCCTTCTCGTCTTCGTCAAGATTGCCTCTCCCGATCTATTCGCAAAGCAAGTCTACCGTGCCCGTCTCGGAGACTGGCTCCACGGTGTCCGAGTCTCAGCTCCCCATAACGATGTCAACCAAGCTCTGGAAGATGAGCCGGTTGTCGAAGCTGAGCGACTGCGCTTGATCTACCTTATGATCACTAAACCACGCGACGAAGGCGGCGCCGGAATTACAACCACCAACTCGAACTGGAAATACGTTGATTCTGTGTTTCCTTTACACAGCCACAACTTCAACAAGCAATGGATCAAGAAATGGAGCAGCAAGTCTACTCTAGAACAGGCCGATATCGACGAGATCCGAGACAAGTTTGGCGAGAGCGTAGCCTTTTACTTCGCCTTCCTACGATCCTACTTCCGCTTCCTCGTCTTCCCCGCTGGTTTCGGCTTTGTCTCATGGCTTCTGCTTGGCCAATTCTCATTCCTCTATGCCTTGCTCTGCGGTCTCTGGTCCGTTGTCTTCTTCGAGTACTGGAAGAAGAAGGAGATCGACTTGGCTGTGCAATGGGGTGTCCGTGGAGTATCCAGCATTCAACAGGCAAGACCCGAGTTTGAGTGGGACCGTGAAGCTGAAGACCCCGTCACTGGGGAGGCCGTCAAGGTTTACGAACCTATGAAGCGCATCAAGACTCAATTGCTCCAGATTCCCTTCGCATTGGCGGCCGTCATTGCTTTGGGTGCTCTAATCGTTACCTGCAACTCTCTTGAGGTTTTTATCAACGAAGTTTACACTGGGCCTGGCAAGCAGTACTTGGTAAAGACAGCAACCATTGTTTTGCGCCAACATAGCTAACACATATTCAGGCCTTCTTGCCTACTGTTTTCCTCGTTCTTGGCACTCCGACTATCTCCGGCTTGCTCATGAGTGCTGCAGAGAAATTAAACTCTATGGAGAACTATGCCACAGTTGATGGTATGTAATCACTCGAAATATTAACCACGATATTTACTAACATCAACAGCCCACGATGCTGCTCTCATCCAAAAACAGTTTGTTCTTAACTTTATGACCTCGTACATGGCTCTTTTCTTCACAGCTTTCGTCTATATTCCTTTTGGTCATGTTCTGGTCCCGTTCCTGGAGTTTTGGAGAAAGACAGCTCAGGTTGTCACTTTCAGCGACAAGGAACTGCCTACACAAAACTTCCAGATCAACCCTGCTCGAATCAGCAACCAGATGTTTTACTTTACTGTTACAGCCCAGATTGTTAACTTTGCCACCGAAGTTGTCGTCCCCTATGTCAAGCGAGAGGTGTTTCAGAAGGCCAAGGAGCTCAAGTCTAAGCCCAAGATTCAGGATGACCACGAGGAAGAGGCCGAGTTTCTCGAGCGTGTGCGTAAGGAGTGCACACTCGAGGTGTACGATGTCTCGGGAGACTACCGCGAGATGGTTATGCAGTTCGGTAAGCTGACGTTGGCAAACTCTTGTGAAACCGAATATCTGACAAGTGCACAGGTTATGTTGCCATGTTCTCGGTTGCTTGGCCATTAGCAGCTTGCTGCTATCTTGTCAACAACTGGGTCGAATTGAGATCAGACGCTCTCAAGATCGCCATCAGCAGCCGACGTCCAATTCCTTGGAGGACGGATTCGATTGGCCCCTGGTTGACTGCTCTCAGCTTCCTCTCCTGGCTCGGCAGCATCACCAGCGCTTCTATTGTGTACCTGTGCAGTGGCGCTCGAGGTCATGGTGTTCACGGCACGCCGTCACCCTTGAAAGCTTGGGGTCTGCTTCTGAGCATTCTTCTTGCCGAACACTTCTATCTGGTTGTCCAGCTGGCAGTGCGATATGTGCTCAGCAAGCTCGACAGCCCTGGTGAGCAGAAGGAACGCAGAGAGCGATTCATGACGAAGAGAAAGCTACTCGAGGAAAACATTGGTCAAGGTGCATCCGAGAAGGCTTCTGTTCCTGGCATTGACCACAGCGAGAAGATCACTCGCGCGGCTCTAGAAGAGGAGGCCCGTCAAACGTCTATTCGAGGTCACGGAACTCCAGAGGAGATGTGAGTGGACTTGAACCCATTCCGATCATAAGTGGTCACTAATAGAGGGTACAGGTTCTGGCAACGTCAACGAGGCATGAATGAAACCATTGATGTTGGACGCAGGATGATTGAGCAGCAGGTAATTCATCAGAAACATACTCATTTAATGAACTCGAGCTAATAATACTGCACAAGGCTGCTGCCCAGAAAAATGGACAGAGCAAATCTCCAGTTCCAAGCATGAAGGCCTCCTAAAGAGCTTGGCATAGTTGAAGCGAACAAAAGTAGGATGTTATGGCTTTGGAAGAAACAAGCAAGAGGAATTGGTTGTGGAAAGGGTGGTAATAGCATACGGACGATTACGAGCTTATGATTGGTACAGATGGCTTTATTGTATGAACGGAGTGCCTTGGTTTTAAATTAAAGCATGTTTCACATACCCTCGTTTTGCCACTGCTTCAGTTATGATGGCAGATTTTGTGCCCAAAAGGAAGACGAAGGTCGGAATAGGAAGATACAAGCCAGGAAACGCCACGACAAGGCAGTCGTGAGAAAGGCTACAAAAGAGGAGGAGTTGGCACGTGTGTCACTATAACAGGGCGACGGGGGCTGTGCTGTGATATCATTCATGACTGATCGCCGGACGAACAGTAGCGCATAGATAAGGCCCTATGAATGAAAGGAGGATAGAAGAAGTTGTTTTTTGCTTCGATGATTAACTGAATGCTAACTTATCGTTGGAGCTCACTAGTATTTGAATATGACTACTCTGTTGATATCATAGTGTCTTGACTAATCGCGGCGAGAAGAACTCATTTGCCTGAATTTCAGTCCAAGCCCTTGTGAGCATCAAGATGCTTTAGGGTAACCTCAACATGAAGCCCGCTAGGAGTCTTCCACGCTTCATATATCCCGTTCTAGCTCTGCGTTAGAACTCAACCCAAGGCCTTGGGACTCAAATAAAGCCCTGGATGATCAGCGCTGTCATGTTGTATTTGGATCTGCAAAGTGCGTGATCCAGGTTACCCCATGATTCTTGCGATCCACATCGTGGTGTTTCTGATGGATTGTGATGGACCCAGCCTACCAGCCTACACGATAGACTTGATCAATAAATCAATATGAAAAGACCAGGCTATGCTGTCGGTTAAATCATTATTGTGTAACTCAACTTGCTGCAGCCGTATGGGACTCGCTCTCGTTCGCAAGTCAGGACTAATCCGTCGTAGCTGTTATAACATCACAAGTACTATGTACCTATGAACCACTTCAATCATTCAATACTCACGAGTTTCGACCCAAAAGAGCCTTCGGTCAAACTCTTCTCCCCTGACTAGTCCTTATTTCCCCTGTTTGTCATGTTCCTTTCCGAGAGCATCGACCGAGGTCTTTGATTAATCGTCCACTTTAAGAAAGAGTAGAAGTGTAATCTGCTGCACGAGGCAATGACACTTGAGAGGAAGCCCCCCAATCCCGTTGCACATATCCGTCAACGTGGGCAGCGGCAAGTGGAGTACCTCCGTCTTTTTATCAAGTTGAAAGGATTCGACCCTTGTTTGGTAAACTTGCACTAGCTAAACCAAGTTACTTACCTATCACTGCAAGTTAGCACCTCTGGAACCCAATCTGCTGGAGAATAAACTCGTTCGAGAACCCAGATTTTTGAGAACCTCTAAAGTCTCGGGCGGTCTTAGACTTTCGGAGATGGCGCCATGGATATCTTGATCCTCACCGGCGCCCGGCTCCCGGTCAGCCAATCGTGTACTACAGGCGCTCACATGCTGCATGACAACCTCGTCAGGTATAGGCAACAAAGGACATAGAGAGGCTAGTCTTGGACCAGGCTAAGCCTAGGACTACTGCACCGCTGTAGATTCCAGCTTTCAGCTCATGTGCGTGCTAGTGTGCCTTGGTGAGTGCCCGGCTACTGTACTGCACCGTACCGTACTGCAGCCAGACCAGGCCTTGTCATAGTAAAGATACAAGATCCCCTTGTTGGCTTCTTTCATTTTCTCTTCTTCTTTCATAAAAAAATTGGTCACCAAGAGTCTTCGTGGCTTTCTTACCCAATTCTGCTCTGTCGTGTGATGATCCCCCCCTCTTCATTTTAGCCCCCAATTTGAGTCCCTCATTGACTTACACGCCAATACCATTCTCCCTTTAGCAATTGCATCCCACCATAGAATCCAGATTTGAGCGCTCACTCGGCTGCGCAACAGCCTCAAACTTGTCGAGTTGATCATGGATGATGTTGTTGACCTCGTCATTGGGCCCTTTCGAGATATCGTCGAAAAGGGCCGGGAGGCGATAGAAAATGCGGGCGACGATAAGACAATGCTTAAGGCATCACAAAGCCTGACCAAGGAAGGCGAGCGTGCGCTCAAGAGAATTGAGCCGTTATGTCGGAAGCATCTGGATGAGTACGGCTCTAATTTCTTAGACGCTCTCAAGGAAAATGGTAGGTTTCTGTTTCATTTCTCCATGGCTACAAGCTGTTCACTCGCCGGTGCCATTGCTGGGCAGTTGTTAACTGAAGTTGCTCACATAGACGAGATCGCTTTTTTTCGAGCCGAGTTGAACGACCTGCTATGGGAATTTGATGATTTTATAGAACTAGACGATTTCGACACCGAAAAGTTCACGGAATTGCAGGCCCTGTCACGTAAAGCTGCCCCCAAGATATACGATATACTCATGCGCCTCAAGCTCGAGGTTCCCATTGACCATGATAGTCGCTCCATCATGACTCGAATGTCGGGGCCACAATCCAGACCTATGTCCCCAGACGCTCCTCCGATCCCAACCATATATGCCTTTTCCGACTTGACAAAAGACATACCAAGAAGCTCTTCTTCAGTCGCTTCTGAAAGCCGCTCTAGCAATGGCCCTCCAACGGTAGAGGCGGCCACTGCTGAGTTGCGGCGCATGATGCAGTCTCGATCAGGACCAGACGAAGGCCTGTATGCCGAATCTCCAGTAGCCAGCCACACGCCGCAGTCTGCACTTACACCGATCGAACCACCTCCACGACCACCATCCGGCAATCCATGGGACTTTAACGTCAAGCCTTCGCCAGTGACCCGCGACAACCATTTCCCAGATGAATTTTCTTTCGAAAGAAGACAGCCTGTGGCTCCAATCGAGTCACCCATTGAACCAACCTCGCCACCTTTGAGCCCAGATCAAGGCAGCGAGCTACGTCCGCGCCCACTCAAGACAGCCGCAGACCGATCATCTCAGTATAGCAACGATTCTCAGGCAAGCTCGGGGACAGAATCGACAACATACGAACGGACATACAGCGTGTTCCCTCGCGGACGTTATTCAAGCCATAACTCTATCTTATCTACACCCATACCCGAAGATGTTGTATCAGAACGATCTAGCGCTGGCTATGTGTCGCAGCTCTCTCCTGTACCAAGAACAGTACCTCCCCGGTCACATTCGCTTCCCCAATCTCGTCCTGAATCGGTTGAAACGAATCCTGGGTCTGTCTTCGATTCAAGCCGAGTCGATGGAGCGACTACCCCTCTTACAGATAATCGAGAATCGTCGTTCTCAGTCGTTGACGGCAGTCCGACTCTGGGTACCGCCGAAACGCATCGTCTTTCAGTCAAACATCTTCCAATGAATAACTATCAGGGTATGCTTGAGCCAGTGCGGCCTGTTATGGTACCGGAAGTAGACAATTTCCCCATTCCCGTGGAAGCTGAGGTTGTGACGCCTCAACACCCACCGAATCCCTTTGCTGTTGACTGTAAGCTTAGCCCTCAAAGCTCATTTTACATCCACAAAGGCTTTTGTGACGGCGCAAAAGAAATACTTAACGGGGGAGCAGGTGTCCGAAAGACCGTGAAACCCGTATGTAGCTTCTGTTTTCTATTTTCGACTCCTTGTTGACTGGTCAATGTAGGGATTCGCATCTGTTGCAACAATTGCGAAATGTATCAAGTGCCAATTCGAACTCGATTTTAACGAAATTGACCTGGATGTCAATAAAGCAGGTATGTTCAGGCATACGGCACAACCATAGGTTTATGCTAACATTGCTCCAGAACGCGGCAACTTCATCAAGAATGGGATTGGATACAGACTGCGCTTCCTTCAAAAGTCGCATTTGCCAACGCGCCGGTCAGACGATGTCATGTATGGTTGTGTGTTTTGTGTAAACCAAGGCAAGACTATTCATGCGAGCGACGCAACAGTCTTTACCAGCCAGAAGGCCTTATTTGCACACTTGGCTCGTCATCCTCGACCTCTTCCGGCTGTGCAAGGTTTCACGTTGATCGAAGGGAGCGAGATTCCTGCCAACTATAAGAACGACTACGACCTTCATTTCAAGTCGCCTGCCGAATCCCACCCACATTTCGAGCAAGCTTCCAACACGTCCCATCTCCCAACGGCAACCACCAAAGAAGCAGCTCGCCGCATGTACGGTCAACGATTGCTGTATGACAGAACTCCTGCACACGAACTCGTATTGAACGCTAGAATCGTAGGCCTTTCTTGGCCGCCAAAGTACTTGGGCGAGTGGGCGATGGGATTTCACGATGGCATCCAAGCCAGTGTTCCAACCGAGATTCTAAGACTGGATCCGCCGCCATCTGAACAAGTCAAGATAGATGGAACTAGTCCGGTGCAAGCTACTGCAAAGTGGAAGTTTAACCACAAGGACAAGGTCAAAGGTGACTGGCTAAAATTCGAGAAAGACGAAATTATTACCAACATTAGCTGTAAGTTCATCCAAGAGATGCCATACAACATGGAATAAGAGTCATCGGATCTAACTGTGAACAGGGCCTTATCAAGAATTTTGGTGCTGGTCAGGCACAAATGCTAAGGGCAAGACAGGAATATTCCCCCAAGCATTTATTGATGTGGCAACGCTACGCGATTTTGGCAAAGCCGGGTCGGACAGGGCGAGTATCGTGAGTAACGAGCGGAACAAGTCTTTATCTGTCTTGTCTCGGTTCACGTCTCGCAAAACAAGCCGCGCTGGGAGACCCGGAAGCATTTCTGGATCGATCGGCAGCAATGAGATCCCGGCACTCCCAACGCCGGTCGGGGCAAATGGACAAGATTAGGGGAAGCGTATGGTTTGGTTGTGCGAAGTAATGATGTATGACGATTCTGGATACATCGGTTATATGGCATGGCGTCAGACGGCGTATGGGAAATATACCCAGAGATATCATCTCTTCTTTTGCTTTGTACTTTCTTTTGTTCGTTTTGACCTTTTGTTTTTTTGAAAGTGGTATGATATGATGACATCTTACTGATCAACTGTGCCTTTACTGTGTTCCCATCGTGACGACTGTCTGTGTTGAATGGCCTTTAGAACCGAGTAACTGAAGTCGGAGCCGGGTCCTGAGTCAAGTTGATTGATGCCACAAGCAATTTATCATGGATGCTTGATGTTGGCACCAGCTTGGCGTTCAATATATCATCGCTAAATCTAGGAGAGGTTATTGCCCAGAAATATCTTGATCATCGAACAAGGTTACCATGATATCATATCGGAGCCGCTGAGTTTGATGCGATGCGTCTATTTCGATGATACTTTAAAGCTTGCTGGCCACTGAAAGCTAATGAACGAGGGTCTCGTTAGCGATGTTGCCATGCAATAGGTCAAAGTGGTCAATTAAGCGCCACGATATCCGCCCTGTTACTCAGCCGCCCGCCAAGACGAATGTTGATATCCATTTGTGGGTTATAGGCGAACAAAGCAGATGTAACGATGTTACAAAGGCTAAATCTGGCGATTGATGTCTTGGATCGGAACTGTTGAATCAGAAGACATAGATGGCGTTGAAGCCGAATGCAATGGAGCCATGAGGCTCTAGAATTAGATAGTTCGCACTTGCCATTCCCAGACTAGACGCCACCTGCACCTCAAAGATCTCCAGGGCAGCTGCAGTCGCTGCAGTCGCTGCAGTCTAGCTCCACAAGACCAAAAACCTACGCAGGTACCTGACTGACCGTGCGTGCGCGTCTGAGCGACATCTGCCTTATCCACCAGATCCATAGATGGTTTGTTTCAACTCTAGGATATTTCGCTAGATTATTTAGACTCGGAAAGAATGTGAATAAAGGAGAAGAGACCCATTAAAACACGTTAGACGCTAACGTAAATCACCTTCTGCCGCACTTAATACGGAACGTGGCCGTCGTTCTTGGCTTGTTGGTTGGTCGCGAATTACGACAAGAAAGGCCTCTCTTTCTTTTGGAGAAATGACAACAAATTTGTCATTTCTTCATCCAGTTTTCGGTCGATCGGTGGAATGAAACAGTGGAAGCCCTGTCGTGTACCAGTCAATCAATGCCCTTTACAACAATGGGCCATGCTGATCGCGGGCTTTGCATAGGATCTTCTTCATAGATCGACAAGGTGATCCCCGGTCAAAGGCTTTGCAGAGTGACATTAAACAATGCGAAAGTTGCCGCTGTCACTCACCGTATTGTACGGTAAATAATTTTTCCTAATGGTACCCAACCAGCGATGAGTTGTTTTGGCGGTGCTTTTTACAGAGTCTGAGCACAGAGCAAGGGTCAGTCTCAGTTGGGAAGTGGCCAGCTGGATTGGGATTTATACATAGTAACTTTGCACTTAACCTCTGACGAACACGGACCCGATGAAGGCGTTTATCTTAACAAGCTTACCTTGTTCCGATTGGGGCACAAGTGACACCGTGCTTCCAGGCTTTATGGTTTTTGTGCACGGGTTTAGGTCAAAGGCTTGGATAATGAGAAAAGCGCTAACATAGTCCAGGTTGAGCGGCTATAACGTAGTATGGATATATTTCGAGACAAAGATGCTATACAAAGCATCAAAGAGGATGAACCCGATGTTGTGCAGATGCAATACAAGTCAGGAGCACCAGCAATGCCACCCGTAAAGCCAGTTTAGGGCTGTCAAACAAGATGCATGTATGAAGAAAGATGGGATGAGACGATCCTGAGGAGTGGGTGGTAAGGAGGTCAAGGTCAAGATCTGCAATATTTGTGCACGTATATCTTTACGGTCAAGTACTGAGGTAGCATTGTGATGAGTTGTACTCTGTATCGTTAATGTGTCATTATTCTTGGTCGGAGTGACGGAAAAAAGACGCATAACATTGCACTCATCGGATGAAACACCAGATCCTGGCTCCTTGGCCATGACAGCACAGCAAGATAACGGAACAGAAATAGTACATAGGTAGCTGGGTTTAACAAGAAGGAAGAATAAACTATCGGTCTGTAAGGGTATATAGATTAGTTTGTTTAACTGAGTTAAACTCGTCACGATATGATGGAGAAAAGGTCTGTTCTGTACTGTAGATCTGGAGATATTATCTCTTATTTACGTGATTCACTGTTGCGGTTCAGGTCAAGAAATTACCTTATAATGAGGTGAACCAGTGTCAGGTCAAGCACGTGCAAGATACAAGGTCGGGCGACCGTACCCTGAGACTACAGAGGACCATGCCCCACAGCGCTGGCCTATGATACGCTAAAGGCTGTGTAGCGTCAGGGGTTAGGCCGGCAGTTTTCAGGTTCTCTCCCGTCGTTCTGGGTCCTGACTTGACTTGAAACACCAAGCGCCCCATCACAACTTATGGAAGATCGACCTAGCGCCAGTCGCATCTCGACTTTGAGCCGCCCTCTCACCAATCAACTTGTCGTCCCTATCAAACCCACATGCTCCAGCAAATCTTGGCTGGGTCTCCGGAAGGTATCATGCTTGCGCTGGTGTACCCCTAGCCCTAGATACCATACCATGTCTTTGCTATTCTGGGTCTTGGTTGCGGTTGCGGTTGCGGCCATGGACCATGAGCCATGAGCCATGAGCCATGAGCCAAGAGCCAAGAGGAAACACTCTATTCAATGCGACCGGGCTTGTTCTCGGTGTGGGTTTAGCCAAAGAGGCATCCACATATATCTCTGGAGCAAAAAGTTTTGACTTCCTTTCTTCCTCCCTTGCTTGCTTGCTTGTATTGTGTTGCATTGTTTGTATATTGATCTTCTTCATCCTGTCATTGTCCTACCTTTTCTTTCCGATCTATTGCTTCTTTGATTCATTACAACCTTGACGGTTTATTTAAGTTTGATACTTACTCTCATCTTTCCTTCTATCTTTGATCTCTGCCGCTCTATTCTTAATGACGACTCCTTGAAACTTATTTTCCTAACCTTTCAGTTCTCTATCTCACTTTCCCATCGCTCTCGTTTTACTCTCACTCTCAGTCACTCTCACTATCTCAAAATGTATATCAACTGGGCTGGACTCTTTACCCGGGGGTCGACAGTCGCCAGTTCGGCATTCGTCAGTTCAGTTCGACCCGAAGCTCGCAGCGTTTCCACATATACCGAAAAGGCTGTTACCGCTATCCAAATCATGAACGAAGAATTCTACAACGCAGCTACTGGTACATGGGACAATGCCTGGTGGTCCAGCGCGAATGTATGTTACGGGCCTCTCATAGCATGTTTGATATACGAAACTAATAATAGCCTCAGGTGGTGACCACTCTCTCTGATTTCGTGACTCTAGAACTTGAAGAGGCCAACAAGTTGAATATCGGAGGCATTCTCGCTACAACATACACAAACGCGCAAAAAACAACCGTTCACACCATGAAGACAATGACAGACGGCGTCGTCTCCTCCTCTTACTGTCTAGACTCAGACTCCGGCTGTATGATGAAGCGCTCCTTTCTCGGAAAGCGTGGCTTTGATAACTTTCTCAACGAGTTCTACGACGACGAAGGATGGTGGGCTCTGGCATGGATCAGAGCATCAGACGCTACCGGAGACCCGCAGTACCTCGAGGCTGCCATCGACATCTTCAACGACATGCAAACCGGCACTGGAACGAAATGTGGTGGCATCCGGTGGAAGAAGGAAGGCGAAGAAGGTTCTGGTTACGTGAATGCTATCGCCAACGAACTCTACCTGATGACGGCTGCTTCTCTGGCACGACGCGTCCCCAACAACGGCACATACCTCGAGATCGCCAAGAAGCAGTGGAACTGGTTCCAGGACAGTGGCATGATCAACAAGGATGGGCTGATCAACGACGGACTTACCGACGACTGCAAGAACAACGGTCTGCAAACCTGGTCCTACAACCAAGGTGTTGTCTTGGGCGGCCTTGTCGAGCTTGCACTTGCAACCGGCGACGACAACTACACAAAAAAGGCTCACAAGATTGCAAACGCAGCTATCAAGCACCTCTCCAACTCTGACGGCATCCTGATCGAGGCCGACGACTGTGAGCACAAGGACGGCCACTGTGGCGTTGATGGACAGCAGTTCAAGGGTATCTTTGTCAGAAACCTGCGATATTTGCATACTATCTCACCCAAAGCCTTGTACCGTCGCTTCATCACCAAGAACGCCATCTCGATCTGGAGGAACGACCGCGACGACAAAAACTTGTTGGGAGTCGCTTGGGCCGGACCATATGTCCGCGCCACCGGTCCCTCGCACAGCAGTGCTTTGGATGCCATCGTGGCAGCTATTGCTGTCTCTTAGATGTTTCATTGGATTTTAAAAGGGAAAAAGAGTCAACAACGACCAGGCGTCTTGGATGGGTAAAATGAAAAAAAAAAAACCCCCCATGGATTGGTTTTTAATAGCGAGCTTTGTTTTAGATGATTTATCATTTCTGGGATTAGATGGGCACGGCTTACGAGCGAACATTAGACGGGAAAGGGTCTACGACTCTCATTTTTATTTGTTAATGGTTGATACCCCCTTACAGGATTTGGAGGATATTTTGAAGGTATTACAGCTGGAACTTGGCCAACTCAAACCAACCGAGATAGAGACTCGAGACATTGATAGATAGACTCTGATCTTAATCGGTCTTTACAAAACGACGATACAATACAATGCAATACAAAACAACGATCTTACACATATGTGATTCCTAGTATTTACCTTCAATGTTAGACATTTGTTCGTTTCGTCATTTGTTCTCAACGCTATACAGTGCTAGGCGACCCAGCAAGACCAAAACATGGACTGTACAAGGGTCTGGTGACGCTGAATGTTTGAATACATGAAACATAGTCAGGCAGTTGTTCAACCTGAGAACTTGTAATAAACATCGTCTGATATATTGTAAGAGTTTTCTTCCTCAAGTTTCAACAGTTACAGAAAACGAAACAGACTCCCATTGGCTCTGTTCATATGAAGTCACTTCTGCCAAAGTCTGGACCCGCTTACCTCACAATCTTGGCCCCTCACAACATGTTGAACCTGACGCATTAATCAAACACCAACCAAACATACAATCAAAATTCTGCCCAGCTAGTAATTTACGTTCCTGGTTGTTGCAGACGTGATTGGTATGGACGCCCCAGAAGCAGATGTCGACATCAAACTGCAGAAGATCTCGGCAGATCTTCTAGAGGACTTTGACCGCTCTCTGCCACATTTCCTCTGGAAGCCTGATGGTCACGGAGGCACAGTAGTCCGCTCAAGGGTGCGCGCAAAGGAGATCTTCCGACTGACCAACTCTGTAAGTGAATCCACGATACTCAGCTGTACCAACATGACTAACGCTTTAGTTAGATCCTGGACCAATTTCAAGAACTCCCTCAGCTGCTGGATCCTTACCTCCCAAAATGGATTCCCCTCCTAGCTGAGGTGTTTCTAAAGCATCTACAAACTCGCCACCGTGGAAAGACACTTTCATCTCGTTCTAAGCTCTTGGTCTCTGTCGAGTTTGCCATATGCAAGATCTTGTACACTTTTTGCAAGATCCGTGGCGAAAAAGTCATCGTGCGCTTTCTCAACGTCGAGGCCAAGTATCTAGAGTTGCTGCTTATTGCCATCGAAGAGTCCGAACAAGCTTCTGCCGATGATGTTACTCTTGGTAAATGGTCGTGGGAGGAGCGCTATGTCGTCCTTCTATGGCTCTCACACCTCCTGCTTGCTCCCTTTGACCTCTCTACCATATCATCTATCGATCTACAAGATGTTACAGCACCGGATATTCCGGGCATGGTTTGGCCAGAGAACCTCCCTGCTATTACTGTTCGTATGATACCGCTTGCTATCAAGTATCTAAGTACTCCCGGAAAAGAGCGAGATGCAGCAAAGGCTCTCTTGGTAAGAATGGCGATTCGACGTGATATGCAACAACTCGGTGTGCTCAAGAGCCTCATCGACTGGTCTCTCACATCACTTCGTCCGCGCAAAGACCAACCTCTTCAAACGACATACTTTTGCCTCGGAGTTTTGTCCTTCCTTGCTGGTGTCTTGCGAGCATCTTCAGACACGTCAGACATGAATCCTTACCTTTCCACCATTTTTTATGCCATTCACTCAATTTCCGTTGGTGAGGATGAACTCTCAAAGACCATCATATCCTTTGCGCTTGCCAGAAAAATGATTCTCAAGGTTATCCGATCTGTGATCGTATTGCGTCTTCGCCAACCCCAGGACGCAGCCAGCACCGAACTTACCGAGACCGCCATTGGATACTTGCTTGAATCCGTATCCGATAATGATACACCTGTACGCCTGGCTGCTAGCAAGTCTCTGAGCATTATCACACTGAAATTAGACCCCGATATGGCCTCGCAAGTTGTCGAAGTTGTGCTTGAATCACTGAACCGAAATGTCCTCTGGACGAAACCGGCTGGGGGTAAACCAGTCAGAGATTTGTCCGCCGTGAATAACCTCGAGTGGCACGGCCTGATGCTTACACTCTCACATCTACTGTATCGGCGATCTCCGCCGACCGAGCAGCTGTCCGACATTGTTCATGCCCTACTTTTGGGCTTGTCATTCGAGCAAAGGAGTATGGCTGGAGGGAGCATTGGCACCAACGTGCGTGACGCTGCCTGTTTCGGTATCTGGGCTTTGGCGCGCCGATATACGAGCGACGAACTTCTAGCAGTTCCCACGCACTCTGTCTTTGCAGCAAAAGCCCACCCAGAGACAAGTTCCATTATCCAGGTTCTGGGGACAGAGCTCGTTGTGACCGCTTCACTGGACTCTGCTGGAAATATCAGGCGTGGCGCATCCGCAGCTTTGCAGGAACTTATCGGACGGCATCCCGACACCGTTGAACAAGGTATTTGGGTAGTACAGACGGTCGACTACCACTCTGTCGCGCGACGTTCCCGAGCGATCGAGGAGGTAGCCGTTAATGCGACCCGACTATCAAGCCAGTACGGCGAAGCCATCATTAATACTCTCCTAGGCTGGAGGGGTATCGGTGACCTTGATGCTAGCTCAAGACGTGTGACAGGTGCCGCTTTTGGTGTTCTTACCTACGAGCTTTCAGATCTTAAGACAGGCAATTCGCTTGCTAGGTTCAAAACCACCGTTCAACTGTTGACTGAGCGTCTCAAGTCACTTCAGCCGCGTCAAGTTGAGGAGAGGCATGGGCTGTTGTTGTGTTTCGCAGCTGTCCTCGACAAGTTCCCTGCTCTGCTCCAGAAAGGCACAGAACAGGATAACTCGTCTCTGACTGATGAGATACTCTTGACAGTGTCAGGTTTGTTGGAGAATCTTCAGTCGACTGCCTATCGGAAACCAGAGCTACTAGCCGAAGCAGCAAGCCGTCTTGTCGTTTCAACTTTACCTGTCATGCAGACTGTTGTTCTCGGCGCAGAGCCTCAGTTAGCCCTTCGACCTGGGCAAGAGCTCGTCCAACCCGACAACACGGCTGAATATACAAGTCTAGTACCTGAGCTTGATTCTTGTAACAAAGATCAAAGTGCAACAGTAATGCGGCTGGTTTCAGCACTGCGAGCTATTGTTCCCACATGGCTGAATCGTAGTGAGCAAGAGACTATCGAGCCGACTGCTTCCGCATCACTGGTTCTACTGCTATTCTCTTCACCAACCGAGAGAAAAGCTCTCATAAGCGAATGGGCAGAGACTGTTGCGCGTCGCCCTACGAGCCGAACTGCTGTGCATGGCAATGGCTATTTTTCAGCACTTACAATTGCGCAGCCGCTGGTAGACTCATCTGAGGATATGGCCTGCCAGGCACTCTTGGAACGATGGACATGGGATACCGAGATTGATACTCGAGTGGCTATTTTACAGAGTCTAACACGCAGTAGTATTCTACACAAGAAGCCTCTAACATTTTTACAGCTGATTGCTGAAGGGCTGAACGATTATACTACGAATGCCAGGGGAGATATTGGATCACATGTTCGTGTGCAGGCTCTCCGAGCTGTTAGGGTACTATGGTATCAACTGGATGAGGTTGCTGTTGAGAGTGGATGGGTGGAAGCATCTGTGAAGGCGCTCTTCTTTAGTACTCTTCGCCTTTCTGCCGAAAAGCTCGATCGCGTCCGTCCTGAAGCCCAAGCTGCTGTGGCCCTGATCTTAAAAGAAAGGTACGTGTGATAACGCCTTCGACAGTTGCTTTACAAAATACTGACTATTTCAGCTACGCAAATCCCTTTCTCGAACTCACGTTTTCTTCGAAAACCTACTTCTACAGTCTGCTGAGCCTGCATACTGGGGTAGGTCTCCGACCACTGCTTCACAAAGTAGCAAAGGAAGATGCAGACCAATGGATGGCGGAACTTATGGCTGGTTTTGTTGGATCCGCAGACACAGGCAATGAAGACTTGATCATTGCCAGTCGAGCAGCGCTCTGTGGCTTTTGTGAAGCCAACAACGATAACTTAAATCTTGTCTGCCACTCTTTGTTACAGAACCTGAAAACTCGGCAGGGCCAAGATAGAGTTGTCGTACCAACTCTCGAGGTCGTTGCATTCCTTTTCCACGTGCAACTCTTCCAAAAGAGTACCGTCGATCTCCGCGGTCTGTGCTTACAGACCCAGAAGGCTGGATACAAGACCGGTAACGTGCGCAAGCTGGAGGCATGCGTCAAAGTCTACACCGGCGTTGCATCGATGCTTGGCCAAGGAGGTGCCGAGCCAGGAGCTCAGGAAGCTAGAAAGCGCCTGGGAGCTTTGTTGCACCACCCCTGGCCCAAGGTTAGGACTATGGTGGTAGATGGACTCTGGGGTGTGCTTGGGGAACAAAAGGAGGCTGCAGATAAGTTGACGGGTGTAGACTGGGGTCAAGCAGGAAAGTCACAGATCAAAACTGCAGTCGAAGAGCTAGGGCTGTGTTAGTTCAGGGTTATCAAAAGCCTGTCCCAACGTGGCAGCTGAACGTTCGAGAAGGTGTGATGCGCGCGCGGCAATGCAGTAGTGGCTGTTAGGCTCGAAATTTGGTCCCTGATCGACCCGCGATGACAGGTTGGCCATGTCAGTGTACATCCTTCACTACATAGTGCCATACACCTGACAACTACTGTGATATCAGATTAGACAGGCGGCAAAGCTAGCGAACCTTGATATCCGAGAGAGGAAGGTGAAGGAAATAGTGACCCTTCACGATCAAGCCTCTGAAGAATACCACTTCACGATGATTCGTGAAACAAGTATGGTTACGAAACTATGCATGGCGCTGTAGGTGGCATGGTGGCTTGAGACAACACAAGCCACGAAACTGTTTTCATTTCTGAAAAGGCCCGGTAGAATGGATGAACGACTCGCCAAAGTTTACCTGACGTTGGTATATTCGCAATAACTCATCGTAGGTTTACGCCATGTTTCTCCTGACCTTCTAGTGGGCGCACTAGACGTTCTCGGGTAGTCGTTGTAAACGTGGTTTGACATACAGAAGGTTATGCAATGGCCTCAGATATGCATGGCTACCAGTTAGTCTTATTGACGTTCCAGAGACAGAGACAGAGAGAGCTTGGAAGTGGACGAAGTGCTCCTTGTGCTTCAACGATAGGCGAATCGAAATTAGGTGGGAGGCACAGTAGATACACTCATAGTTACACAAACTCATGTCTGATATCACGCCTGAGACTGATAGTGCAATTATTCACAAGACAACACGTGTAAACAACGAATCAACCAGTGGATGATCCTTCTGGCAGGCACTGATTGATACGCTGCGTTTGGGAATTAACACATTTGTCTAATATCCAGGGGCGAAAACTGTATGAAATTAGCCCCTCATGTCATTAACCGTTTTGGCTTGCTAGGGGAACCAGTGTGGAGATTTCGATATAGGTATCATCTCGATGAACTTGTTGCTCCGCAGGTGCAGACATTGATATCAAACTCGACCTGAACTAATAAAGGAGATGCTGCAGGAAAATGCGTACTGGGTAATTGTCAAGTAGCATGTAACAAAGTGCATCGGCCAAGGAACAAGAGATAAGGCTGATACATGTATGGTGAGATGTGGAGTTTTGCAGATAAGGAACCCATGATTTGTGGGTATCATTGGTGTGGTTTATTACATGTAATCAATTATCGATCATGGTTCAGTTTCTATTTTCTGCTCGAAAGAAGTCTTGGCTGCGAGGTTTGTTTTTGCATGGGAATTATCAGCTACCTGGGTACGGATAGGAGGGGAAACACGAGGTTGATTACCTCGGTCACTGCCTCTTGCCCAGTTAGCCGGTCTAGGTAGGTACAGACCAGACTGTTGGTTCACGAGATGAGGAAGCAGCAATGCACAATGGGTTGCAGTTGCAGGTCATAGGCGGGCAAGTGGGGAATCTCCATCCGTTGCAAACATGGCAGGCACCATCTAACAAAACTCTAATGTGCACGGTCATGTCCTCATTGGTGATTTTTCGACATCATGAAGTTATCTCTCTAATTCACGAACAATTTCAAACTGCCCATCGCAGTACGATCAAAACATTTCGATATATCAATTCCAGGATAATGGTCAGAAGAGCGTGGGGGGCTTCGCGATTCTCTTATCGAGCCTGGCAACCACGTTGTCGCGTGATGTGACAGATCCTTGGCTACTCTATTGGTAGGTAGGTTGCTTGGCTGCTTGCTCTTGGACCCTTGTTTTGCCTCTTCAAACCTGGGGGACATGGAATATCCATATCGGGCAGCTCCTAATTCTCATCACAGACCATCAGATCTGCATTTTCATCACCATCACAGATTCCATTGCAGAAATAAATAAAAAAGAAACAACTCATGATCAAACAGCCTGCGGCTGACAAGCGGATGGATGGATGGTTCAACCAAAGCCGAAGGTGTGCGTACGGTATGATAAGATCATAAGCAACGCGGCATAGCGCCCAGCCACAAAACCGCAATATCGGAACACCTTTTCAGCACTCTTTCACCTATCGGGCAGTTCCGTACATAGCACGTGAAGCCACTGATAAACCCAAACCGTCACATTCTCAGTCAGACATGCCGACAAGTCCAATTCCAATCCATCGGAATGGCTCCGGCTTGGTAACCGACAGCGGAACTACATGAGGAAGCCACAACGCTGTGAAACATGTATGATTGATAGTGTCTTCAATCATCGTGCCATAAGCGAAGGATGAGAGCATGAATATTCGCATGACTAGCTCGGACAACTAGGGTTCAGTGCTACCAAGCCTGGTGGCTGATTTGCTAGTTCCGCCCTGGTACTTGCGGCCTGAGTTGCTTCAAGGGTTGTTTCTTTCCTGAATGGAGAAGAAAGAAAATGCTTCTATCGCAGCGATGGTGCAATGGGCTTTTCGATAATCGGTATGGTGTTGAAACTGTATCTGATCAAACAGGTTCGTCGACAGAGACGTATCTAGCGAGTCCGGTATCTCATACCCCCTGCAATAGCAGCCCAAGAAACACGAATATCCAGAAAGAGGTCATCTCCTCAGTTCGGCATCGCTTGACGCTAAGCAAGGCATTCATTCTTACCTTGAACTATGATTGTTAGCCAGCTTGATGGGATGGAAGTCATTAATCGATTTTGGATCTCCAGCAATCAACCATCATTTGCTGCCAGATTGTTTGCGTTGACACAGTATGGTTACCAATGGGTTACTAAGTCAAACTATTTGTTCTCTGGTTGTTGTCTTCCTTCCGTGTCTTGGCTAGACCACAGTCCAGTCCGCCGCTGGCTCAATGTGGACGCCAAGAGTCGATATCCTTGGTGCAATGTTCGTCATCCATGATGGCCGATCATCCTGTTCACTTCCTTGACGGTATTATCGCAGTCCAATAACCTCTAGATTGCATTATTTGGAACTCTCGGTGAACCCTGTTCACTCTAATCGTTGTCTGAAGTACTAATCTGGCCAGCTACAGGAACTTCAAACCCTCTGAATACCAACTGGGCTAGCTTTCACGAACCTGCATTAAAGGCCCTAATGCTCATCAGTCCCTTGGCTTTTGATCCACTGGCGCTGGGGCTGGACCGACACTTTGGATGGCTGGCCCATTTCATCCTGGGGCTCCACAGGCTGTGGCCAACGCCCCCTCCCTCCACGACAAGACGCACAGGGCCACAGATGACGGGGCTACGAGCCTTGGGAGGCCACAAGCTTGTGTGTATGAGTGTGAGAGTGCTCTGCTCTCTGCTCAACCATCAACGCTACTGTAACTTACTGTGCCTTCCGGATGGTCAACCGGGACGAGTCGATTCGCCCACACTCTCGCCTCCGCAACATTAGATGTTGGGCCTTGGGACCTGCCGCACCTTGTCCGCCTCCACTCTTCCTCTTATCTTGACTTAATACTTCCTCCTCTGCCCTGTCCTCGCTTCTATTCTATTTCCAGGTCTCACTTCCCACCCAGTCTTGGTTTGTTGCCTTCCTCTTCGACCAAATGCGAGGCAGCACATCAATGCATCTTCCCGCACACTGGCATCACTGACATATACGCGCATCGGATTCGGCTCTGAATCCGCAGCTTAACAACTGCGATTTTTGAAAGTAGCGACTGCTCTGACTGATTTCGTTATTACTCCTGTCGACGCGGTTCAATCCGTCGCCAACTTCCGCTCACACAAGCTAAACTACCAAACTGTTACCCGAATCACCAAATCCACGACTTTCATGCATTCATCTCTCGCTGAGCCTTTGTCACCACTAGTCAAGTGCCACATTCGGCGGCCTTATGTTGAGGTGAATTATCGAAGTATTTCAAGATCGACTGCGGGTCCAACGTCACGGCATCTACCACCAACACCATTCCAACCGTAAATTTCGACCAAGCTTTAGCCCTTACGCTCAATCGTTACCTCGCTCGTCGGGCCCTCTGCGGAGGACGACGGGCGCGGACTGGAGCGCAGACATGGCTCTCTATTCGGAACCTCCAACCCTTCGCGAATTCAAGTACGATAAGCCCACTCTGCTCGTTTGTTGGTGGGCGACGTCGTTTTGTACTCTCATTATCCTCCTGCGACTTGCTGGCCGCTTCATCCGGACAGAACGACTATTCCCTGAGGATCGTGTGGCTGCTCTTGCCTTGATACCTTTGTATGCTCGTATGGCATGCGTTCATTACATACTCATTTACGGAACCAACAATGCTCAATTCAACGGCGTTGAGCTTACTGACCAACAACTACGTCAGAAGTCGATTGGTAGTGGTCTTGTGCTAGCCAGTCGAATTTTCTACGCTGCAACGTACGTGATACTTTCCATCTTTCTCTCAAGCAATCCTACACGTGGTGCGCCAAATCATAAAAGTCATGTGCTAACTTTAATAGCCTATGGATACTCAAGTTTGCGGTTCTAGAGTTCCTCCACCGATTGACCCGAGCCACATGGGAACGAACATGGCAGACATCTCTCTATATTATTCGCATCATCCTTGCAGCTACCTTCCTCGCCGTTGTCATTAGCGACTTTGTCGAATGTCGCCCTTTTAGTCATTATTGGCAAGTTTTGCCCGACCCTGGTGGTCAATGTCGCCAAGGTTATGTGCAGCTTCTGACCATGGCGGTCTGCAACGTCATCACCGACTTATTACTCGTCATCTTTCCCATCCCAATCATTGTGACGAGCGGAATGACGATCAAGAGAAAGATACAGCTCGTCCTTCTCTTTTCACTCAGTCTATCTGTTGTAGGAGTGACTCTCTACCGTGTACCGCATATCATCGAGGAGAATGGACGTCAACAATATCGATCTCTTCTAGCCTCGGTCGAGCTCCTGTTTGCCACGGCGGCGGCTAACTCGCTAGTATTGGGATCTTTCATGCGAGACCGGGGTATCAAAAAGCAAAAATTTCGCCGATCATCCGTCGCCGAGTCACTCGATCCTTCTCTCAATCTTCGCCGCCCAACTTTGCATCGACACTGGGGGAGTGATGAAGACCTTGTGCGGGATGTTGGCATGACTGTCGACCCGGAACTACAGGACCAGCCCGACAATTCAAGCGAGAATGGTGCTCTACAATATACCCCTGCACCTCTTGTCCGAAAGCTGGATCAGGATCTCGAGCGCTGGCAATTCCCACAAAGACAACGCAGTAACGCGGAGCATAGCGATGATTCTCTGATTCAACATGATCCACTCTCCCGGTCGAAGAGCGAGAACAGTCCAGCACCAAGAAGGGTGTCTTTCTTTGACGTGGGTGGCTTACTCGATGTCCCGCCAGAGAGTTCCGGCAGTGTACGAGCAAACAGCCGTGATTCATCTAAAGAGGATTCAGCACAGTCTTACACACCTCCTGTGCCTTCATTGCCGGCCAGTTCGGGCGGGTTTCGTCGGGGTTCAACTGCGTTACTCCAGGATATCGGTGGTCTTTTTGGGCCTGCGAACACTAGGCAAAACCGATCCAAGCCTAAATACGGAGGCACCGAACTCCAACCGATACCGCAATCCCGACAAGAGTCGCGACAAGGCAGCCATGCACAGTTGGGGACAGAGCTGAGAGATCCTGGCGGGCTCTTGAATTAGAGTGACGATTGCCATTGGCATGTACACCTTGTTTCCTTTGCGGCGACAACCACATTTTCATCATCAAATCTATTGGATCATGGACTCATAGACATTTCCGCGGCCATGGGCGTTCTTACAATCGGCATTTCGGGTTACTTATATTTAGCAGGACAGGAGTAACGCGTGGGAAGGATTATTTGGGTATTTGGGGGCCGTATTGAGGCCAGACATATGGGATTCAAGTACAATTACTAATGTGCTTTACGATTTGCAGGCTCAATATGGGCCATTGTTTTCGCCAGGATGGCATGGATATTGGTTAGATATACCCGGCGAAAGCCAAGTTAACGTTTAATGGCATTGGTATGATATTTCAAACATTGTTCTTCAAAGCGCACAGATCAAAGTAGCGTATAAGCCTCCATTCGATGGCATTAGTATAGGTAATATTATAAAGTCTTTAAATATGCAGTTGCCTGCCGGTGTCACCTATAGTATTCAACACAAGCCGATATTCCACGAGGTCTGTACGCTAAGCGGTCACTCAACACATGAATAAACAAGCACAAGGGGTAGGAAGCCTTCATATAAATGCTTGTATTCCTTGGTTGGCTTTGCTACAGCGCAGCGCAATTTAGATAGAACCCCTGAAACGCCAGCTTTTTAGAATTTCATTTGCAGTTTGACGCCCTCGTCCTCATACCAGAAGCCCTTTCTGTCCCTTGACTAATCCAATCTCAATGCAGTCTTTCCGACAAATTATCTATACACACAATCGGTAACTGGCATATCGACCAGCTGTTTCACTGTTTCGGATGATCTTGACAACGTGACCTCGCTTGAGGCCTAAGTAACGAGCAACAGGATCCTTCTGCAAAATACGAGGGAGCTGGGTCTCCTTAAGACGATAGCGCTTGAGAAGAGCGATCTTCTCCTCACGGGAAAGGAGAACATGCTTGGGAACAAGCTCGTGGTGGGTGATGTTGACAAGCAAGTCGTCCTCGAGGAAACACTCAATCTTCGCAAGTGATTCGACGCTAGCAAGCGACCTTCGGGCGGCGGGAGAAAGAGGGACGTGAGTTATCATGATGCCGGTCTTGTAGTTGTTTGAGATCACGTATGAGGCGAATGCTCGAATCTGGCTCACACCGAAAGTCTTGTCGGCAAGGAACTCGATCCAGATAGGGCCACAGTCGGCAACAGGATCGGGGTTGGCTGCTGTCGCGGGAGGAGTAAACTTGCGCATCATGGCTGTGCTAGGGCGCGCCGAGAATGAGAGTTTGTTGCGGCTGTAATTGATGCTGTTAGTTTCGCATTATCTTCGGTTGGAGCAACATATATAGGTCCTTACTTGATAGAACCGTCGGGGTTGCAATACTCGTCGCGGAAGCGGTCGAGAGAGATCTTGACTTCCTCCTCAGCGAGCTCGTATTCCTTTGCAACAAAGTCAGTTAATGAACCGTTATTTTGTCGCAAAGCTACGCGACTAGACGTATTGCGCGATTCCACTTGTAATCTACAATAAGACTTTTAAGACAGACGTACTCGGTCCGCGACCATCTCATGGACAGTCCTCCATGCCCGCCAAAGCCGGACAACCTCCTTTGACTTGGCGTCTGTGGGAACGTGATCGATATCCATGGCGATTATAATTTGTAAATGCGACTCGAGTCGTGATGTTGGTGGTGAAGCTGATACGGGCAAGAAAGAATGATTGCGATCGCAGACGTCTCAAAAATGTTTCTTTCTTTCAGCCTTGCATCGTCGCCGCAAAAGTCCACACTTGCGGGTCAGAGCGTTGGAGGAGTCATGTGATCAACACCGCCACATGCACGGCCACATGATCAACCTCAACCTAAGGTCCGTCGTGGCGGAAAGCGCTTCAAGGTGGGGCGGAAATGTACCCCTGGCACCGGTGCTTAGGTGGACATCTAGAGGCGGCGCCAGGAGGACCCTTCAAGCTCAGTGGTCTCGCTCCCTTTTCCAGCGAGCGCTAGGGGAAGGACGGGCCCGAGTCCAAGGGAGGGGCACCTAAGAAATAGCAACCTACCGACAATTGAAGAAAGAGACAGCTCAGTCAAAGGTGCACGGGCCTGCTCCAATGGGCAAGTTAACAGGTCGCAAATCAGAGCAGGAGAGACACGGGTCCAGAACTTTTGTAGGGGAAGGTTGTGGAATTACTGCAAGCTGGCAGCTGCAAACCTAACCCGCTGTACGGCGTACCTACCTTGTGGTTTTTTTAATCCTCTACAGTTGGACCGTTTCTTTTTTCTCTCCTCTTTTTCTTTAACCCTTCCCACTTGATCTCCACGTGTCGTCCTTATCCTCGCCTCTACTCTTCCTCGAGCTGTCTCGCTCTTGGTTCCTAATCTCTTGTCTGCTCTGTCACTGTCCTACCACCTCTCCCTCACCACAATGGCCGAAACCGCAACTTCCCCTGCCCCTGCGGCGGAAAACAAGCAGGCTCATGTCCGCCCTACTAAGCCTGACGAGGAGGTCTTTAAGAAGGAGCTCGCAAAGGCCGAGAAGGAGCACAAGGCTTCAATGGACCGTTTGGTACGACCTCAATCCCTCTCCTGCTCTGTGCGATATGGCTCGGCTATCGACACGGGTCCCACATCTGTGGCCTCGGGTGAAGCTGGGCTATAAGGGGTTGCAACGCATTGGCTAACTATAATTTGTTTACAGGCCGCTGTGAAGGCTAAGATTGATATTGCTATGCCCAACAAGAACAAGGATCAGCCCAACCCTACCCAGCAGCGACGACAAGAGCTCATCGCACAGGCCAACGAGATTCGACAGAAGCAGGCTGGCGGAAAGAACGCCCGTACTGGAAAGCTCGACCAGATCAAGCGCCTTGATGAGCAAGTCCGAAGCCGAATTGCCGAGCAGAAGACAGCAAAGGCCAAGGTCCCCTACAAGAGCCTCGAGGATGTCGATCGCCAGATTGCTACTCTTGACAAGCAGGTCAACTCCGGTACCATGAAGCTCGTCGATGAGAAGAAGGCCCTTTCAGACATCTCTAGCCTCCGTAAGATGCGCAAGAATTTCGGCCAGTTCGATGATTCTCAGAAGCAGATTGATGACCTCCGCGCCAAGATCAAGGAGATCAAGGACAGCATGGACGATCCCGAGCAGCGTGCCCTTTCTGATCAGTACAACAAGATCCAGGCCGAGATTGACACCATCAAGGCTGAGCAGGATGAGGCCTACAAGGGCATCTCCAGCCTTCGTGACGAGCGAACAAAGCTGCAAGCCGAGCAGCAGGAGAAGTACACTGCTATCCGTAAGCTGAAGGATGACTACTATGGCCAAAAGAAGGCTTTCCAGGCCTACGATCGTGAGGCCCGTGAGGCTCGTCGTGAGAAGCAAAGAGCAGAGCAAGAGCGTTACCACCAGGAGCGCAAGAAGGCCGAGGCTGAGCGCCGCCTGGGTGATGCCAGCGACCCTGCCTACCTAGACGAAATCCGCCGTGCCAACAGCCTGCTCCAGTTCCTCGACCCCAACCACAAGGTCGAGAAGGGTCCTCTCATGGCCGATACTGGTCTCGGTGCTCAGGCCCAGCGAAGCGTCGACGAGTCTGGCCTTAAGGGTACCAAGCTCCTTCGCAAGGAGGACCGCGAGGAGGAGTATGCTCCTGCTGTCAAGAAGGGCAAGAAGGGCAAGAAGGCCGGTGCTGGTCCCTCATCCAACAAGTTCAGCGTCCCCCCTGCCGTCGTTGAGGACTGTGCTGCCATGGGCATTGACCCCCCTATGAGTGCCGCCGATATCCCCACTGTTGCTGAGAAAGTTCGCGCCAAGCTTGACTTCTGGAAGAACGACCAAGAGGCCCAGACCCAGCGTGTAAGTTTGCTATCCAAGAACCTTGGGTAGGACCATCATACTAACTATTGTTATAGAACATCGAGAAAGCCAAGAAGGAGATCGCCGAGCTGGAGGCCGCTGAGGCTAACGGCGATAAGATCGAGCAGGCTACCTCTGACTTGAAGGAGACTTCTATTGCTGACAAGCAGGAGTCGTAAATATCAACTTCGACTCAACTCTGATTGCTCGTCGGCAAACTCCCATGCCGTCGACGATGGGCCCTAACGAACACTCATAAATGCGCTCTCTCACTCCCCCACCCCATCCACCATCTACCAAAACTTTATCTTGGCGCTCTTACTCGACGTGTTGAATCAACTGTTGAACTGATCAAATGTCATTCAAGGGTTGTTTGGCCCACCAACTTTATTGCGCGAGTTTCAACCTTTCTCACACTTTTTTCACCACCATGTTCGAATCTAAAAGGCGCTTTCTCGTGCTGTTTTGTAATTAAGCGCTACTTCTTAGTGAAGCCATGCGCAAGGAGAATGATAAAAAGTTGGTTTAATTTCGGTGATGACATTCGCTGCATTGGTTTTCCCTAGTGGTGTGACATGATTCTCGGTTATCGGGCCCCTTGTAGATCTTGGCCCTGGGTTGGGTCAATTGACTTTGCTTATTGCCGCTCATGGATGCTTAGATTAGTGAGGTCATGAGGATCTAAGCTTGTACGGAAGCTTGTATGATGGAGGTTCGAGTTGGGCACACATCGGGCACACTGCTGTGCATCCTCGGCCTTTTATTTTGCTGCCTTCTATATGCTTTGATTATTACTCGCGTGTCTGGCGTTAGTGACCGCCTAAGATGCACACTTTGCATACATACAGACTATCTTGTCTTATTGTAGTAGATGATGTGTTATAAGCACCGGCATTAGTCTCCGTTCTCTGGCCTATCGCCGTAATCTCAGGTGTCTTGGATACTTGCCCCTCATTTCAATAATTTCCTACAACCAGTCTTGGGCAGATGATGTTGATTCTGCTCGCCATCACATACGTCAGAACGGGAAAGAATTGCTGTGCGTCGTTCTTGATTTTGCCTTTAATGGCGTGGTATTTTGTAATTTCAGATACACAAACAACAATGCCCAACTTTGTTAACCCCTGGTACTCCAAAACAAAAATGCAAGCTGGGAAAGGTTTGTACTCGGACACAAAAAACATCGTCAGCCCAACCTTCAACCCCGCCAATAATGATGCTGCCTTGTTCCGCCATGCCGGTAATACTCCACGCCCTGTTTATGCAATGGTCGTGATGTTCGTTATCGTAATATGAATTTTGTAGTATCCTCAGCATCTATGAATGCCCAGCGTTATCGTATTGACCCATTTACAAAGGTTTAGTATGGAGGAGGAGGAGGAGGATAGTTGTAACCGCCAGGCATTGGCGGTGGCGCTCCAAAGTTGGGTCGTCTCATTCCAGGGCCGGGAGTTCGACGATCGGCTCGAGGCATAGGCATCGGTGGAGGCTCCTGGTGCATCGGACCTGGGTCGCCGCGGTATCCTGGGGGTACAACTGCGCCAGCGGCGCCGGGAGGGTTATTACTGTTTCGGCGGTTTACTTTTCGTAGATTTGATAGCGATCCTAATGGCGGCTCTTTAACGGCCGGCTCATCCTCCGCCGGCAGTGTAAGCTCGACCAGTCCAAAGAAATATTCCAGTACTTCGGGGTAACGCTGTACGCTCGCCTGCCAATCTTCGTCAATGCCGCGTTTCAATGAGGCTTGCGCTTCGGCAACTTGCGTCGGATGAGGCGGGGCATGATAATAATGATAAGCGTGGGCAGTGATTCGATCCATATGCGCAGCATGGGCAGTCTTTCGTTGGTCGGTGAGGAGGCGGAAATATTCAAGTATGTAGTCTTGCGCATGGCCTCGAACCCAGGAACTATAAAGCCGTACGGTCAGACCAACTTCGGTGCGGAGCGGGGAGCAAGAGCTATGTACCGTATTTCAGTATATATCGACCGCATCATGCGGTCCTCGGCTTGTTTGACAGCGACGTCGAGGCCCTTGGCCTCACACTCACATGCCATGTTGGCCGGGGCATGGCATATAGCACAGTCAGGATCCATCCTGATGACAGCCTTGCCAGGATATGAGTATTTCCTGGAAAACATCTTAGCTGAGGTATCAGGCGAATTGGATTACACAAAGGTGGAGTGGCAGCCGTGGTGCGATAGAAGGGCAGGTAAACAATATTCATCTACGGTCAACTCATGACATCGACGTGAGATCCCCCTCCAACCCCGCAGACGATCCTCATAAGGCTGTACGTGTGTAGGGAAGAAAGCCAGCAATGTCAGGATTAAATAATGGATAGGTAGGCAAAGGTGGCAGATGTAAGGGTAAAAATGTCAGAAAGAAAGTCAAAATGGACCTACTGTGACTTAAAGGCACGAGCCGTGTCAAAGTCGACTGAAGACCGTGGCGGTAAGAGATAACGACACCGGGTTGGAAAGTGGTCTGGTTTGCCTGTCGAACACCAGCTCGGGGAAGGAGAGCAAGCACCTGTTTCGCTGGAGCCGTATGTGTCCTGCAATGCAAGTAGCAGCAGCTCTCGGGGCTCGAGCTGGGAATGGAGGCCGAGGGAGAAACTGAAGAGCCAGAGAGCGAGCGAGATGAAAGAAGTCGCGTGGGGAAGGAGGCGATGTGGAGAGAGATCGAATGAGGACAGGCGGACCACGTCTACAGTCGTGGCTCGAATGCGGGACCACGGATCGTATGCAGGCTGGCCCAATGGCTTCGAACTGGTACAAGGGAGGGGTTGATGGCCACGAACCGTTGTTGGGCGATTGTGCGGCTCATGTGCTAGAGGCAGGAAGGGTGGTGTTGACAGACAGTAGTACCACAAAAGATGGAGGGGTGAGTGGAACGTTGATGGAGAGGATTCAAGACAAGAAGTTGATCGAGATGAAATAGAAGTTTCCTCCAAAGATTGAATTGACGTAAGATATCGTCTTGCTGGGGCGAATAGAGAAGATTCAACGGGCGAACTTGTAAGAATGCAAAAGATATCGAACGTGACAAATAGGTTAGTAGTAACCAGTTCGGTTGGAAGAGCTCAGCCAAAAAGCGTCTTACTACCAAAGGTCAAACAAATGAAGAGCAAGGACGATCGATCATGGAGCGAGCCCCGGCAGTGGGCAACAAGGCACTGAAAAGGCTGACGAGGGAAGCACAAGAGGCTCTGCTGTTGCTTTATTCACTGTTGCAACGCCTGTTCACCGCATTTTTGGTAACCGCAAGCGTCTCTTGTTAAGCTCGGGAAGCTGGGGCTAGCCCAATGCTTGTCGAATAGCAACCAATGCCAGCGATGGGCCACTCTGGGTGAGCTGCATGATCCCATCGGATCGAAACGAGGCGAGACGAACGGGCTGGGGAAGAAGTATTGTGTCGAAGGAGAGCAGCTGGCAGATATGTTTCTGGGTGACTGTATTGCCTTTTCTCCATAAAATGCATGGGCTCGGCGGGTCGAATAAAGTGTCCGACAGGCGCCTCAAATTAGAACCATGGTTGCGTCTGTTTTTATGGTTGTTGTACCTGTACAGTCAGTGCTGTACAACGCCGCCGCTGAGGTTCGGTGCGTGGGCATGATGCGTCGTTGTGGCGATCAGCTGCGATATGCTGGACGAGAAAGAAACGAAACCGCACGGGGAAATAAACCTTGATTTTGTGCTAAGTCAAAGGCATCGTGACCCAGATGAAGTTGTAGGAGAAAGAATAAGATTTCAGATTTGAGGATGCCTTGTTGCACTGCACTGCCTTGTTCTGTTGTAGTCCTAGCAGAGACCTGAGGCATGGATGGGAGGCAGCCTGGAGGGCAGTTGCCATCATTCTCTTAGTACTGAAGTACTCTTTCCCTTTTGGGACTTATATGAGAACCACCTCCCATCATGATAAGAGATTGAGAATGTAGGGCTATACCAAGTTGCTTATAGCACCTGGTAGGCAATCTCTCCAACTGTAGGCGGTAGGTAACTTATAAGCAGAGGCTCTCTTTGAACGGGCAGTATTACTCGCAGGGGATCAATCAGTGATGATATCCAGTCTCGCAGGTTGAAGCAAACGTGCAAGTACTTAGTAGATAGGCCCTGCCTGTATGATATTAGTAATCTATCATTTATCTCCATAAGATAGTTTGAAGATTATGTTGTTTGTTTCGCCGCCGCTTTTCTCATATCAAGGTGTACCTGCGAGGACTTGTATGAGAGGTACCTACCTAGTATGCTACGTATATTCTCAGCAGTCAGACATGTCACATCTCTTTTACCAAAATCGCAAAGTTATATTATTAAATGAATTGTATTTTAGAATCTTCTCAATTACAGTATTTCGCGATTTGTTCTGGAACAGAAATCTTGACTTGTCACTTACATCTCTTATCTTATCGGCATGAGAGGCCTAACAAATTTCGGAGCTAGACATCATGGATATATTCACTACTGTTCTCGACACTTCAACGTCAACTCAGCGACAGAGTGTCGCTCAATTCTTCCCTCATGGCTCCACGGTGCCCAACCGTATCGTCGACGTTTCTCCCTTTTCTATACCCCTCAGTATTCCTAACAAGACACACTTTCTCGGGCGCATCAGCTCTACGACGTCGATATAACTCCACCGTAAACGATCTTCCAGAGTCACGATTGAACCCCGCTCCTGACGATTACGCTTCCCCAAGCTTCTCCGACAAAGCTTTCCTGACTCTTTACGCTGGACGTGGCGGAAACGGCTGTATTTCCTTCTTGCGCGAAGCTTATCTAGCTGAGGGTCCTCCCAATGGCGGCGACGGTGGCCACGGCGGCAATGTCTACATTCAAGCAGCGCACGGCGAGACTTCGCTGCACAAGCTATCTCGAAAGCGTTTCGTGCGCGCTGGTCGCGGGAAGCATGGACAGGGAAGCGCAAAAGGTGGGACGAGAGGAGACGACATTATAATAACTGTACCTGTGGGAACAGTCGTCCGTGAATTAGAGCGTGAGGATCCAGTTGCCGACGACGAGCTGGATATGAAATTATGGCGAGCCCAGCAGAAGCAGAAGAGGCGTGAAGAGAATCAAGCAGCTCTGGAACGAAAGCAGAGGCGGGAACATGAAGAAGAGATTCATGAGGAGGAAGAGGAGGAGTTTCAAGAAGAGGAAGAGGAAGAGGAGGACCAGGACCCTGAGCGTCGCAAGTGGCTTCTATACCCTGGACTGTCCAAGACCGACGTCAAAAATACTGTTTTCCCCAAGTTGCCCAAGCGTACTCGACTACTCAAACAACCGCCTCCTACAATCCGTCTTGACCTATCTCGCCCTACTCCTACGCCTATTCTTCTTGCGACGGGCGGTATCGGCGGTTTGGGCAACCCTCACTTCACCTCACGAGCACATCCTCGCCCAATGTTCGCTACCAAAGGCGATGATGCTGTCACTATGAAGATCGAACTGGAGCTTAAGCTCCTTGCTGATGTTGGCCTCGTCGGCCTTCCCAATGCTGGAAAGAGTACTCTGCTTCGTGCCATCACAAACAGCCGTACTCGAGTGGGTAACTGGGCGTTTACAACCCTACAACCCAATATCGGCACGGTTGTTCTCGACAAGTACTCTGGCCGCCCTACCATCAAGAGCTATCGACGCTACCCTGCTCAGCTGGGTTTGCCAGAAGAGGTCGAGACCGAGCCGCGCACTCGCTTCACCATCGCTGACATTCCTGGTTTGATTGAAGGGGCGCATCTAGACCGCGGTCTGGGTATTGCTTTCCTGCGACATGTCGAGCGTGCTGGCGTTCTCGCTTTCGTGATTGACTTATCTGCCGGCGATGCAGTAAAGGCCCTCGACTCACTCTGGCGCGAGGTTGGACTGTATGCCCAAATGCGTGATGAGGAAGAGGCTGATCGGGCCATCGATTCAAACATCGATTGGGATGTCACAGCAGACCTGGGCGGCCCCATGAACTACTCTCCTGTGCATGAACCCGACCAAAACTCAGAACAAAAGCAATCACTACAAATTGCTGGAAAGCCCTGGTTCGTTGTCGCAACCAAGGCGGACTTGCCAGAGACGCAGGAAAACTTCAAGGAGCTCAAGCAATACCTCGACAGCATCACAAAGGGTGAGAGGTCACACCCAAGCGGTGTCGAGGATGCCTGGACCAAGGATTGCGCCGTCATTCCTGTAAGTGCAATTAATGGCCAGGGCGTGGATAGAATTGTACACTGGACTGTAGGATTATTAGATGAATAGGCGATGGCGTTGACGTATTTACGATCAGAAGCCAAAATTGCAACAATAGCATGATATCTACATAAAGTCTTACCAAATAACGTGAGAAGTATGGAATCATAGCATAACACTCAACAACAAAGGGTGATTACTAGGTTTTTAACACAAAATTGTATTATCCTTTGTATCGGCATTTCATCCTTATCATGGTTCAAACTAAATAACACCGAACATCAAGCAGTTGTACACATCGGGACATCTTTTAAGCCTCCATTTTCTCCTCGCTCTCTGCCTCCTTTGCAGGCTCTGCAACAGATTCGGACACAATCTCTACATCAGGAGTCTCCTCGGGTGAGGGCAAATCGGCAACGTCAACTTCCTCCTTGACCTCCTCAGCGCCCTCGGCAGCTTTTTGCTGGTTCTTTTGCGCAACAATGTTGATGAGGGGAGATGTGTCGTTGAAGATACGTAGCAGCATGGCAGATCGGTCCTCCTTGGGAAGCATAAGGTTGAGCGAGTGGATGCTCTTCCATAGAGGCAGAGCCATGCGCTCCTTAAAGTCAGGGTCTGAGCCATCAGGCTCAATGCGCAGGACAGCGCAGCCCATGCCCATATCGCGAACACGCTCGCCAATCTCGTCGAAGCGCTCGTACTTTCCATCGTTGATACGAGGGAACATCTCGATGAGGAGCTTGCGGAATGTCTCCTTGTTGTGGAGGTGCACAACACGGGGCTCGCCGACGTAACCCTGGAGGATGGGCATACCCTCAGCCTGGATACGCCATCTACAGACATCTGCCGAGGGAGCATCCTGCTTCATGTACATACGGACACCACCGTGGATGAACTTGATGCCACGACCCTCATTCTCGATGAGAATGTCGCGAAGGAGAGCGCTAGTGTAGTAGATAGCCTTGGCAGGCTCACCCATCTCATTTCGTACCATGTATCGGTCGTCGGGGAATCGCTTGGAGATGTGGTAGAACTCCTTGATGTTCTGGACAGTGGGGTGAGAGATGTCGAGGTACTTGAATGCCTCCTCGATGGGGCCGTTTCGGCGAGGCTTGCTACCTTCCTGGCTCACTTGAGCAACAGGAGTTGCGGCGGCTGAGGGCTCAGTAGAATCAGTCTTAACCTTCTTAGCGGGTTGATCTTGAGCTTCCTCGGATTCGAGAGGGCGTTTGTTGCCGTTTGAAGAGGCGTCATCCATAACAACATCCTCTTGGCTTGCCTCGGTAACGACGGGTGCGGTCTCAGCCTCGGTCTTCTTCTCACCCTCCTCGACAACCTGCTCGCTGGGAGTGGCCTCAGCGGGAGTGGCCTCAGCGGGAGTTTCTGTCTTGACAGGCTGCTTGGCCTCCTTGCCCTCATTCTCGTTCTTGGCCTTGAACTCGGACTTCTTCTCGAGAACTGTGATGAAGAAGCCACCAGTATCTTGCATGTGAGGGTAGACTCGCATGCAACGCTCAAGAGGCAGGTCAGCGCAGTCAGCACCCTCAAGTCTGGGGAACATGGTCTCAACAACTCGTCCGGGAATGACACCTTCGCCGTTCTCCTTGGCGAAGTCCTCAACCTCCTTCCAGGAGCTCCAGACTCTGGCGCTCTTGTCCATAATCTTCCAGTCCTTCATTCCAGGGGCTCTCTTGAGGTTGGGGAGCTCGTTGCTGCAGTCGACAATCTCGACGTTTGCGGGGCCACCACATCGCTCGATAGCAGACACGACGACGGACTCGTTCTCGACAGGGTTCATACTGCAGGTGGAGAAAACGACTCGGCCACCAACCTTGAGTAGCTGCAGAGCGCGGACCAAGATTCTAATCTGTGTCAGATGCAGGCCAAGGGCGCTACCAGGCTGCCAGTCTTTCCAGATGGCGGGGTTCTTTCGCAGAGTTCCGTCACCAGAACAAGGAACATCAGCCAGAATGCGGTCAAACTTGAGGTAGGTAGGCTTCTTGTTATCCTTGGCGGGGAGTCTGATGGAGGGGAACTGGGTGGCATCGTGGTTCGTAACGAGGAGGTTCGGGGAAGAAAGTCGCTTGAGCTGATGGACAAGCATGTGTCCGCGCTTGTAATCGGAGTCGTTGGCGACGAGCATACCAGTAGCTCGTCCGGCGTCGCTGGGGTCGGCTTCGAGGTCGGCCTCCATCTCCTCCTTGGTCTCAGCACCGAGGTTCAGGCCATCCTCCTGGGCGTAAGATCGGAGAACCTTGCGCACGCGGGCCTCCTCACCCTGGTGGATCATCTCGAGAAGTTGCGCAGCCTTGCTTCCAGGAGCAGCGCACATATCAAGGACGGTCATACCAGGGCGGAGGTCCATCAGTAGAGGGGGAATCATACTGACAACCTCCTGTCGGCTAATGTTTCCAACGCTCGTCTCGGAGACCAGGAACTTCTGGAATTTGGCGAAGGGGGGGAACTTGCGAATGACGTTCTTGGGGGTAGTCATCCACCAAGCCAGGTCGTCGGGGTACCAGGGCACGGGCTGAGGAGGCTCGACGGGCCGGCCATCCTGGTGCTCAATCTTGACGATCTCGGGAATGTATCTGGTCTGGAGAAGGTTCTTAACAGTGACGGCGTGTCTAGGCGCAAAAGTTAGCAGATGGACTCTATTTTCGCGTCAACGCGGTTGTAAACATACCCCTTGGAGCCGCAGAACCTGAAGCTGTTGGGCAGCTCACGTCTCAATGCCTCCCAGTAAGCGTTCTTCTCCTCCTCGGGCAGTTGGAGAAGAGAATCGTAGAAGCGCTGGAGCTTCTCGTTCTCCTTGGGGATGGCAGGATAGTCTCTCCAGCCGCCTCCATCTCGCGCACCGCCTCGGCCGCCGCCGCCGCCGCCTCGTTTGCCTTTGCCCTGTAGCCATCAATGTCAGTAAACCACAATTGGTGCGTTTTGGGGACGTTCTGTCGTACCCTGAAGCTCTTTTTACCCATTGTCGCAAATATTTTGAGATGTGAAGACATCCAAAAATGGAATGCGATAAATTTTCTGTTTCTAATGGATGGATGGTTGAAAATTGCCCCGCCCACCTGCAACTATGGGGCGCTAGGCATGCAAGGTTCAGTGACTACTAACCTTAGCAGGTGCCTTTGGCTCATCATAAAACCTTTACCTACTAGACTAGTTCACCGCCACCCCGTACACCCCTCCACCCCGCACACTTGTGATAGCATCACAACATAACACAGCAGCTAACTTCAGATAATTGTACAATTATGCGTACTCATTCAATTAAATCCATATTTAGTATACTATTTAGATGACAGTTATACTATCTACTGTTTTTTTCGCGGCTTGTTTTTTGGCTTTTTCTGTAGCTTTTTCGTTCAATCTATGTATTACATTCTTTTCAGCTTGATCCCTCGCCGTGATGATCTCGTCAATTGAAGGGAAAGCTACATTTGGGTCAAATTGAACTGGGACTCGGCCGGTAGGTTCTTTCGCTGCAGCTGAAGCTTTAAGAATAGCTTTTTCCTCCTCAAGGCGTTGAATTTGGCTGTTTTTGTTGTCAATTGACTTCATCATCTTCGTCATGATACAATTGAAGTCACGGATCGATACAATTCCTTCACTTTGGGCAGCTTTCTGTTGTTTTTGAATATCGGCACTTCCTTGAGGCGTACTCCAGGTCATATCCTCAGTTACTTGTGTCCTCTTTGGTGTTATAGGTGCCTCAAAGGTCTTGCGTTTTCTCTCCTTAGGCTTCAACGCCTCTATCGCCTTCCTCACATCGACTGGGAATACACCAGAAGCCGAGAAACCACTCATTATGTTCCTACGGCTTATAGCTTTTTCAGAAGCCCTTTTGTATGCTTCTATGAAGAGTTGTTGTTGATGTGGAGAGGTTGCTTCGTATGTAGCCCAAGCACGGGTTAACTGATGATAGTACGTTTTCAACGGCCCAAATACCGCAACATCGAGCGGCTGAGTAATATGTGATGAATGTGAGGGTAACCAAGAGAGCCAAATTCGATGCATCCAAGCCTTTTTCATCAATTCCGGTGTGATATGTGATTTATGCTGGTCCAAGACTAAAAGTCTCCATTGAGAGGGATCTGACGGCGTTGTCTCACGGATAAATGTATCCATAAACCATCGGTTGAAGATATCTGTATTGGACCAACCCGAGAGACTTGCCTCATACTTCCAGTTGGGAAAAACGTTAGGAAACCACTGTCCTTGGAGGTTTTTTCCAGTAAATACGACAACAGGCGTAAGACGGCGAGATCCGGCTGATATACACTCGATCACTGAGGCCCAAGTTGAATTGTCGGTCTTGATAACCTCAGATCGTGCCGTCATGACTGTTCCTGCTACTATGCCGGCCCGGGTTTCCCCAAGTTGCATGCCATTTTCATCGACATTGTATATGTGTTGCCGTGTGATATTTTTCTCGTTAATAACCCAATGGAGGCCATCGTAGTACTCAGTAAGGGTTTTTCTCGTTACATAGCGTTTCCTAGCTGCTTCGAATACCTTCGTAGCCTTCTTTTGTATGGAAGGATGTCGTGTGAAGAACCTGTCTACCCAGTTCTTGCCGATATACGGTATCTGCCCATTGACATCTGATAACTGCTGTGCAAAGCCCCGTATCTCAGCCTTCGATAACGGCTGAAAAGCCTTCTCTCGATCGATAATATAAGTCTCTAGGTCTTCCTCCTGCTCCGGCGTTAGTGACAGTTCTTTCTGATGTGATGTGTTGATGTCGTGGCTTCCGGCGCATCGATCCTTCAATGTCGATATCTTGATGGCGTGTTTTCGCGCCGATGCACGCAAACCTATGTTATCAACGTCATTGACCGCCAACGACATCCTGTATTCATAATCTGATAGCTGCGAATCCATTGCCGTTGAAATAAAAAAAATACGGATTTAATTTGAAAGATACAGAAGAGTATGAATAAGCAGCCTTCAATGACGAGTCGATGTTGTGAGGTGTGCGGGGTGGAGGGGTGTACGGGGTGGCGGTGAACTAGTCTAGTAGGTACCTAGGTTTACTAGAAGCAACCTCGCTCTCCAGGTATGAGGAAACTTCCATGGCTACTAAAAGTATAAATTAGGTAGTAATTAGTTCATTATTTTACCATAAAGTTTAACGGACAGTGAGATTCAATAATTTTGAAAACTAAATATTGTGCACCATGACTCGCTTCTCTACCTATTGGCATGTGACTATCGTGCATACGCCATGCTTGCAAAATTTACATATGATATCAGGTAATTAAGAATTACTAATTTGAAATATTCTACTATATTACCGCTTCATTCTCCTCGAAGGATATAATACATGCTTTGTCTACCTGGGTATGGATGGACTGATCCTCGCAAAGGCTATCCCTGACCACAACGCTTGTTCAAGATAATCTCCTGTAAAGGCATCATCAATGAATCAACCTCGATATACAATTGTTGTTCAACATATCCATTTCTTTTCAACTTAGCTATGTACTTTTCATTAGTCAAATCGCCATGTTGAGATTATATCCAAGTGTTGTGAAGACACTCCTTTCTCTCCACTGATGTTTTTGAAAATTGAAGCTCTGCCTTATTCCTCATCGCGGAAAAGAAGTCATAAAGAAACAGTGTAGTTACTAAATACGTACAAAAGATCTTCCCTGAATCTTCAGATGTTTGCATATTTCTTTCCTGTGGTTATTCATTCACCTACAGGTTACAAGTCGGTGTTTCTAGCAAGCCGGTACCGAAGCCGAGGCCGAAGCCGAGCCCGTTGTGTCCAGTACCTCTCAGTACATTCCGCGCATTCTCATCTCAACTCTACAACCTACTATAACCCCATGATTTTGCAAAATTTTGCAATTTGTCGTCTCTTTTGACCAGTTTTGTATATTTAGACTGCCTCTCGGTCCGTTAGATACGAGTTTTGCTTCTCACTGTTGCCATACAAAAGATCGTCACTGTCACGCTACTCGTCGAAACATCATGACTGGTGCGTGTAGAAGATCACCTCGACGACCGAATGGGAGACTAGAGGCCTGCGATCAATGTCGGTCGCGTAAAGTTGCATGTGATCACAGGCGACCCAACTGTGTGAGATGTCAAAAGAGAGGAGATGCCTGTGTTTACACAATATCAACATCGCGGACTGTAGTCAGGAGAACGACCCAAGCAGGGCTACTGAGTCCATCAATATCAGAATCAAGAAACTCTCAGCCTGCCACGCCCATGATACGAGATTACGCTTTTAGTCCCGGGTATCTTGGGTTCACAAGTTACAATTCTGCCTTTCAAGGGGCCCGCGAAAGTCTATCTGTTCCGGCGACAAGTCTAGATTCCTTTGGTACTGATGTATCAAGTCCCAGAAATGAGGATATATGCTTACGAAGGCTGCCTTTGCCAACACAGCAAATGTGCCTTGTTGTTTTGCAGTACCTCCCAGGGCGGCCAGAGGCGCACATGGTATTCCACGACGAACCGGGCCTCGAATCCACAGCATCATGGTCCCATGCTGCTGTATCAAGAATCATTACTTCTTTACGGCAGCTTTTCCAACGATTCGATGGGAGCGAGTCCTTCGATGAGGAAGTTGCTGATTTCTTGTGTCGTAATACTACTCGACCAGTACAGGATACCTTTGACAATTTCGATGACTGGATAGCTCAGTTTTGTGGACCAAATATTCGATGGGAATCACTAGGGCTGTTATGGGCACATGTTGAGGGCCTCTCGGATGCTTTGTCAACATTAAAGTACCGTCAGCTCAAGTGGGTAGAGGGGAAGCAATCCTCTGTTGTTTCACACGAGCATTTACACTACATCATCGAAATATCACGCCACTTTACAGCTGGAAACGACATGTTGCTCGATCTCTGTCGTCGACATGCTGCTCTTGCGACTCTAGTTTATGGCGATGCCAGCCCTGTGTATTGGAACGCCCACAGCCTGTGTGTTTCGATGCTACTCTTTCTTGGTCGTCATGCTCCAGAGGCATCCAAGTCTCAGGGAAAGCCTGAAAAGATTTCATTCTGTGTTGAGAATAGGCGTTTTCTCTACTGCTATATCTTTGCCAACGACAAATCCATGGTCTCATTTACTGGCAGACCACCACTCCTCAGCCGCCGCTATTGCTCATCTCAAGCCCCCTTAGACTTTTCTGACAGCTGCATGATATCAAAAGAATCGATGACAGAGGAGTTCAAGGGTTTGGATGAACGGGGCTGGAATACCAAGGGTGAAATCCACGCCAATGGCTATATACGAGCTCGTTTCTTGAAGTCCTATCTCATGGACGAAGTAATAGAGATTGCACTTGGCAATGACGTTCACGTTACGCTTATTTATCTAGAGTAAGTTCATCAACGACTAGGGATTACACATGTTCGCTAACTAAAATGAAACAGAGACATCAAGGCTCGGGTAAACCAGTTGTTTTTCGAGATGCCATCGCATTTGATTTTTGACTACCAGAACCTTGATGATCCGGACCTCGATATTAATATTCTTTACTTAAGAATCTTAATTTACCTAAGCCATAAAAGGGACATATTTGTGGTCGAGCGGCTGTTGCTCCAGCATGGTGCGATTGACGATGGCTCTTTACTGACAACTAGTTTTGATTTAGTCAAAGTCACAGTTGTACTTTGGGTACACAAGAACAAATTCGCCCCTATGAGGAGAAATTTTGAATGGGTGGTAAGCACTTATGACCTTTATCGTCGATTGCGTGTCTGATTTTGAACAGTTGGTTGCATATGCTGCCCCTGGTGGTGGCATTCTGTGCCAAGAGTTGCTTCGGCCAACTTTCTTTGGTATTCACCCTCTAAATCCTGCTCTTTCACGATCAAGTATTGTGCAGCAGCTCAGCATGCTTGTTGCTTTTCTGAACTGGGTTGGGCCAGACTCGCCAAATAGAGTGGTATGCAGTGATTGCGAGACCATCATCCAGCGTGTGCTTGATGAGCACTTGAACGCTTCGCCTACAAACAATGCGAGCTTAGAGCTTTTGGGTCCGGGCTTTCCTCGATCTCTTGGATTTAAGTTTGAGTTGTTAAACACATTTGAATGGCTAAATGCTATGGAGCGATAGACACCCGATTGGCTATTGACAAATAGCCAATACCATGTCAGGCACGGTCATATATATTGCTATGATCTTATTCCGTTGTTTCCATTCAAGTCAGAGAAAATTCATTCACTAGTCATCGGTTCTCGATTTTGGACATCATGTAGGTGAAGTGGTATCTTTATTATCATCTCTCCCGCAGGAGGTCGTCTATAAGCTCATACAAAGTCCAATGGCTAGTCTAGCTAGCTTTGACTCAATAAAATGCCAACCAGGGCATAAATCATAAAACACAATTGACTGATGCAGAGATGATCTACATCATCAAGCCACCGAAGAGACCAGCCATAGCCATACCGGCAGTCATAAGACCCCAGCGGATCTCTCCTCTAGCCTCAAGACCAGCGTTTGCGCCTGCGGACTCTGTTGAAGAAGCGCCGGTCTCAGTGCTGGTGCCAGTGGGCTCGGAAGTACCGGAGGCGGCCATTGTGCCGGTAGCAGTAGCGATCTCACCACCACCGGTAGATCGGGGAGCAACGCTGTCTTCGGAGTCCTCGGCAGCCTTGGCGAAGTTGGAGAAGCTTCGCTGTCCGCTAGTACTATTCATCTTGTTAGTATGTATAACCTTTTCTTGTGCAGAAGAAGCTTGAACTTACGGAGCGTTGATAGCACCAACCATACCATTTTGGCAGTGACCTTGAACAGCACAGTAGTACCAAATGGGGTCCTCGGAGGTGACGTTGATGGTGAAGACCTTGTCACTCATACCCTGCGTGACATCCCAGGTGCCGCTGAAGAAGGCGGTGCTGTTGATGGGCTCGCAAGGCTTGGCGAAGCCACTCTGGGCGACGTTGTGGGTTCCCTTGTAGAAGTGGAATTCGACAGTGTCACCAGTCTTTGCTGTGGTCTCAGCGGGATCGAATTTCAGACCTCCATCTCCAACCTTGACCACGTGCTTAGCAGCTGAGACGAGGCTGGCAGAAAGGGCGAGAAGAGTAATGGGAGAGGCGTGCATTTTGGCGGTTTTGTTTGTGTTTGTGGTAAGGATGGTGGAGTTGAGAGTTGAATTGTTTGTATCTTTGTAGACTTGAGATGAGATGAGAGTGTGTGGTGTTTGATGATATCTTAAAAACGAGTGTTTCTCCCTTCCTCTTTATACTTGTTCCAATTCATACTTACAGACTTGAAGCAAACTTGACCCTGGACCCCCTGTCACCTGTAACCGTAAATATGCGACTGTTGGAAACTTTCTTACTAGCCTCAAACAAGGGTGAGGCACAGGGTCGTGTCGGCCGCTTACAGCCTCAGCCACCCGGCATCTGTATCAAATCTACCAGTTCGGATGGTTTGATACTCCGACTTGAGATGTTTTGGCTTTCGGATAGACGGCGCTAGATAAAACGAGACGTTAAACGAACCCGAGACTCTTCGTGTAGCACCGCCCAACTCCTCCATGCCGCTTAGCGACCTGGACAGTTGATTGAATTGGCGTTGTTTTCTTTAACGTCGGCAATTCAATGCCGTAGAAGCGGGCGCGCCATAAGCCATAAACGCTATATCGTTTCGTAAAATAATAGTACGGACGCCATTACCGTTGCGTCCGGGAGACGCTGGGCCTGGCGCCTCGACAGGAATTGTCATAGGACAACCTCAGACTCGGTACCTGACACTCGAATCTTTTCTTGGATCTTGCTAGGAGATTCGAAACAGGAGATAGCTCGCACCGAAAACGTGTCAGTTGAGTTGAAACTCCTTGGCTTGGTTAACAGCCATATTATCGCGTTTCTATCTGTACCCGACCCAATAATGTTAGTGCAGGGTCTAAAAGTTTCATTACCGAGACTAGTACCCCGGATTTTGGTCTTGGCGCGCATGGCAAGCCACTTGTATACTGCAATGCATTATTGACAGCTATATGGGACGTTGTTGTTATTGACAAACATGAGGCCTCCGGTCTAGAACAATTTAGAAGGAGTCCCCTTGCCCACAGCAATGAACATGACGATTGGTGTTCACCAGTAACCGCCCCTACAACTACATGGCCAGCTATTGGGCCAGGTATGTGTTAATCTAGACATGCGAGCTAGCAAATGTTGACGATACTTCCAAATAAACAAGGATCCGACAGTTGGGTACATACATACATAGAGTAAACAATAAACTCTGATCAGCGTGATCTACACTGTACCTCTGGTCAAAGCATGGCAGTTGTTCTAATGCTAAACGTGAACTCCACCACTGTTGATGTGACCCAAGACTATGAAGAAGCTGTTGGCTCTCCACTCTACATCCACATTCAGATCCAAATATCACAACGCTTGATATCGTCAAAGTCGGTGAGATATCCAGCAATTTCCCGACCTAGGCTATAACTATATCAGCTCTATTGCCATATCATTATATGTTTCAACGTAACGGTCCTTAATGACAGCTTTTCTATGCAAGATCTAAGCGATGCATCTTACCCTACAGCCGGCTTGGATATCGATGTTATCCATGATTTAGAGAAACATTGTGTCTCCGGACACAGATCTCAAAGTGGAAGCTGTGAGAATTAAACTTCACACTTGTCAGCATCGTTGATGGGACATACGTAGGTTTGCGCCACGACTGACATGTTTGTCAGATGTTAGTAACTGTTAGCTAAGTGCTGTCGCTTGTTGTCAGACAGTCACAGAGCTAGAGAGCCAAGGCATTTTGTTGGGGGTGATAACTAGATATCCCACCTCGGCCGATATAAAGGTGGGATTCAACATTGAAGTTATCGCCAAGTACGCTGTATGCACACATTAGTTAAACTCAAACAAGATGAGGCTCCCCACTTACGGCCGAGTGACCAGGCCTGAGCATCTCGGAGCTTCCTGCTCCCGAGCAGCTTCAATAAGTCACGTGGTTTCGTGGAGCAACTAATTCTGCCAGCGCGCGCCGCTTTCACAATCACTCGCGCACGGACCAGCACCTGATTTCACTATATAATCTCAGCTTCCCGCTAACCTTTCCTCTTCTTTCTCTTTTCTTCTTCATACTTACCTTGTTCCGAGGAGGCCAGCTCATGAATTGGCTTCCTCAGCATGGAAGGCCTGCATTGCACATCGCGGAGTCGTTTCCTTGCTCTATTGTCCTTCGGGGCCATAGGGGGCGCAATTTTTGATTTGAACCTTTCATTATGTACTTGGCTTGACGCCAGGTCATGAAGAAGGGATTTTGTATTGATTTGATTGTCTTCTAGTAACTGTGTGCCCTTGTTGTGTCGTGTGTGCCAGTCAGTAATACTTTAGACTATCGTTCGTTCATGTAGCAAGAAATGCACTCTGCACTGTCGCAGCAAATGTTCAGGGTGTGCAATATAGAGAGCGCGCAGTTGGATCTCAGTAGCTCCCGAATTGAAATTTGCTGGTACATTAAATGAAGGACTTCCTGTGATACACAATTTGTGTACCTACGCAGAGTAACAGGTAATTGTGTTGTTATATTGATTATTGATACACTTCGGGTGTTATTCCCAGTATTACATTCTTCAGTCAATCCTCCCCAAGCTATCGTGGTATTATCTTTGTTGGTGTTTGTCGTTGATCATAGTTTATCGCTTCTTCCACTGTCCAGCGTCCTCGACGCCCTTGGAGATGCTGTCAAGTCCGCCCTGGACTCCAGTGCCGATGTTGCCAACAGCATCGCCGATGGGCTGTCCAGCGCTGCCAGTCGCCGCAGTGACGGTATCACCAACACCGCGAGTCGCGGCTCCAGTAACGTTGCCGACTGTGCGACCGAGGCCACCAACGGTGTTGCCCAAGGTGCTGGTGAGGAAGTTGGCGGCTCCTCCGACTGTGTCGCCGACATTGCCAGCGGCGCTGTTGCTCTTGTTGTTGTTCATGATGGTGGTTGGTGGTGGTGATAGGTTTGTGGTATTTGTATTTGTTAAGGTTGTTTTGAAGTTTGCACTGAGGCTTGAGATCTTGAAGATTGAAAAATAATACCCTCGATTTCGGTGGAAGAACTCTTCTCTTAAATGTTTATTTCTCATCCCTCTGGAATCTTTTGAATATCTAATGCACGCAAATCGCCAGCCAAGTTACATCACAACATGACGTCAAAAACTTGCGAATCCATCATATTCATTGGGCCGCCCTCAAGGCACCAGCCACACAACTCTGACATCCCTCCCTCCCGAATCTCTAAAATGACGTTCCTCGACACATAATTACGCATCCTAGTGTTTGAGGTATTTAGAGGTGGTCCTGTCCGGAAATATTATAGGGTAGCAGGACTGCCCTAGCAGGCATCTACAGACATCGCTTGTGGTGAGCTTTTGATGTCATGCGCCTGGATCTTGGACCTACAAGACCCTTGAAAGAAACCACACACCTGCCAGATGTGGCGCACTTGTCCGTTAACTGTCAGTCTGTGAGGCTGTGACTGGTCGGCGGTAGCATCACAACATCGTTGTGCAGCACTTGATTCGCACTCCGAGATTCCTGCGCAAGGAGATGCCGACTGGCATCGTCATGATATCAAGATCTTGGCACAATCCATGACGTTTGAAGCACAGCAGCATGTATGTACAGTAGGAGGGGGAACGCGTGGAAGTGCAGTTGAAGAATCAACATGGGCATGGTCATCATGCCCAGCTTTTAATGTAGATCTAAAATTCAAGCCCAAGCAAGGAATGTCGCTATACCTGGTATCTAACCAATATTGAACTCGTCTGCTGCCGAGTTCATCAACATCATACTCTTCTTCCTGATTATGTTCTGGTTTTGCCTCTCGTCTCCCGCAGCCTGCTCCGGGTCCTTCTCGACACCCTTATTCGTTCGCTTCTTGGTCTTCCTCTCCACACCTTGTCCGATGCCGCCAGGCGCTTCTCTCAAACCGTAGCTCTTGGCCGTGTGTCCCAGGTGCAGTTCTGAAATGTCAAAGTGCTTCCTCTCCTCCTTGGTATGTGTAGCATATGCTCTGATGTGGGACTTGAAGCCATTTCGAGCAAGTTCTAGACGCTTTGTATCTTCGAGTAGGCGCTGTTCGATGTGCAACTGAAGAGATTCCGCCTTGTCGTGGAAAGAATGTCCATCTTCCGGTTTTGCAGTCGTCTCAACCGGGAATTCGAGCTTGGTCATCATTCCCTTTTGCAGGATTGAATCGTAGGATTGTGATGTTGGCGTTGTTGACCCCTTCATTAGCTCGATATAGCCTTCTTCAGTTCCGGGGAGGAGGAATAGTAGAGCGTCACCAGGTTTACCAGCACGAGCAGTTCGACCGACACGATGGATATGATCGGCGAAGCTGAATGCAGGGTCGTACTCGATAACTAGATCGACCGAAGGAATATCTAGACCTCGGGAGGAAACATCGGTCGTGATAAGAAGAGATGGTGATTTGCAAGCCGAGAACGATTTAAGAGTAGCTGTACGGATAGGCTGCGATAGAGATCCATGCATCCTGTGAAGGACAACCTCGGGGCTCGCCGGTGAAGTGATGTACGCCGCCTTTGACACTGTCTTCGAGATTGATTCTGCCTCCTTGGAAGCCGCCACAGGTGCTTCGGTAGTGTTGGGGTCGCGTAACAGCTCGTAGTGAAAATCGACAGAGTCGGCGCAAGATATAAATATGATAGCTTTCATGGTCTTTCCGCGCCGGGAGAATGTAGACTTGAGATACGAGATCAAAGTAACGAGTCGTAGCTTGGCGGGAACGACGGAATAGTACTGGTGAAGCTGTGCAGGTGCCTTCATCTCGCTCTTTTGCACATCGAGCTCCATATCCTCCTTCTTTGCCGCCAGGAAAGTCGCATCCGCCAAACTCATTTCTCCTAGCTTCTGCACGTTCATCTTCATAGTGGCCGAGCATAGTACTGTAACTCTTCGCTCGGGCAGGGCCTTGAGCGGTGTTCCGTCGGGTAGTGTGTCCGATACGTCGACTGCCTTGAGTGCTGTGATAACCTTCTTCAAGTCATCCTCGAAACCCAAGTCCATAAGCCGATCACCTTCATCGAGAATCAGCCATCGGACTATGCTGAGGTTAAGCGCCTTGGTGTTGTCGATGTGATCAGCGAGTCGTCCGGGGGTGGCGACCAAGAAATTGACGCCCTTTCGTATGCGGGCCTTCTCTGCCTTCTTGGACTCTCCTCCTGTAATCGCTGTCGAGACAAGCCATGGGAACGGTCGAATGAGCTTTTCGAGAACTGTGTGGACCTGCTTGGCAAGTTCACGAGTAGGTGCAACAATGATTGCGAATGCGCCAGAGTCTCGATGGATCTGGGCACCTCCCTTCACACTTAGAAGTAGAACGCGATGTAGGATAGGCAAAAGGTAAGCCAAGGTCTTTCCGGAACCAGTTTCGGCCTGGACGAACGCATCGGAGCTGCTCGTCAGCATGTGAGGGATGACTTTATTCTGGATACCCGTGGGTCGCTCGAGGCCCATCTTGCCGAGTTCGTCTACAAGTCGAGCAGATATTGTCAAGGTTCCGAAGTTGGCGACGTCTGACAGTGGCGCATTGGTCGCTTCTGGGGCAGTCCATTCTCCCTGCTTCTCGTCTGCCTCCGTCTTTTGAGCGGGATTGAATGAGAAGAGACGCGAGATAACTTGTTTCGACTTGCCGTCCGATTGATGGCTCCTAGATTGGCCTGACGCTCCTCCGTGGCCGTCGTTGTCGAAATGCTTTGGTCGCGAACCAAATCGGTTGGCTGATTTATAATCAAAGCCATTGTCAAAGTCTCCATCGTCTGTCCTCTGTCGTTTTGAGGATCTTCCGTCGTCGGGTCCATCTGTTGAAGACTTTGGCTGAGACTGTTTCCCGGAGGCTATCCTTGCTGACTTTTCAGCCTGCTTCCTGTCGCGCCAGCGTCCACCCTTGAACTTGACCTGGGGTTTGACAGGGCCAGACCCTAGGTCAAAGTTTAGAAGCATTCCATCATCGGCCATGGTTGCGGTGTTGTCGATGTTGATTTACAGAGGTTATACGTGGGGCTTGCGATATTCTCAATAGCTACAACGAAGAAAAAAAATATTAAGTGGAGAAATAATATCTAATCGTCCCTATCGATAACGCACCGCGACAGCGGTCTAGACCTCAAGGGATCTACAATTCTTGCCATGATGTACAGATGGAACATGAAGGAGGCCCTTCGCGAATCGGAAGTGAGATCATCATAATGAAACCAAAAATAGTATTGTGAACACTGCTTGAGGTGTAGTTGGACAGCCCAAGATAGTTAAGATAATAGTGTTCGAGAAATCCCGGACTTTGGAGTGTCAAGTGATACGAGACTTGAGAGTTGTTGTCGTCAATTGTGTATCGAAATCCTCCGAGATTCCTCAAGAGGAAATAGATCGATACCAAATGACGCCAAAAGTTGAACAGAAGAGCACGGGAACATGTTCATGATTCCGTAGAATCGCGAAGCTGAAACCGCGTAAGCAAAGGGATGTCATGCAAATGCAGAGCAACGCAACGGCCCTTCAGGTGATTCAATGCAATCTCAATCTACGGGAGTCTAATCTTTCAGTAAATGAGTGCTACGTCAGAGTGCTTCTGTACAACTTGGGACATGACAAACAGGCTGCGTTACACGTAGAGTCGTAGACGGCCATAGACTTGATTGACCCAGGTCATAGAAGAACTTAGGCATAAGCAACTCGTAACTTTAGCCCGAGTGCATAGTAGCGTCGGAGATTGATCAAATTCGAATTCCTGTCCGGATACTGCCGCATATTGACAAGTGATAGTCGTCTGCCCTGGACCGTCAATCTCCAATTCTCCAAAATCTCCAATCTTTAGACGGAATTCATGGAGTTAAAGAAGCGAAAATGCCGGGCTTGTGTTTTACACCCGATCCGACTCGGCTATTTACCTCTAGCGAGAGAGTGACAGGTCAGGGATCAGAACTGTCATCATCAGCTACCTAGGTAGGAATCGAAACCCATAGTGATCCGCAACATCCGCTGGAAACGGGGCTTTTTCGTTGATGGGCAATCCATGTGACGGAGCAAAATTGCATTTGCAGCCCTGTAATCCTGCCTACAATACGGTACGGTGCGGGTACAGCACAGTACTTCGTCGACGTCGCCACAACGATGGCTGCAGTGTTTACTGTATCGTGATCAAGCCTTGTTTTTTTTTTTTACTTTGCAGCTAGGGCAAATAGAGGAGCTGACGGAGGGCGGAGTTGCACTAATTGCCCCGGAGGTGAAGCCGGTGTAAGACTTTTGGGGGCTGTTCTACACTTGGCAATGGGATTTTAAGTAGCTGACAATATTGTTTTTCACACACATCATGGTAGATTTTAAAGTGGTTTGCCACACCTTGTGCGTTGACACCGAAATGTCATGACAGTTGACAGGCGTCAACGATGTGATGATCTGAGGTCCATGTCGGTACTCTTTTTGATACTCGACAAGATATCAGCGAATTTTGTTTTCCATTAGTAATTAAATGGGTTTTGATGGTGTCTTGGAATATATCAACATGGTACGTACCAGCCTCCATAAAAGACAAAAAAGACAGAAGTCGAAATTGTTGACCACAATTAAAACAACAACAACTGAAGTTATCAATGTCCAGGTGTCCTCTTTTCTCTGAGAGGGCTGGCGGGGACATCTGGCAGCCACCCGACAGGCTGGACTTGAAGTCCCGGATTCTTCCTCAACCCTCGCACTAAGGGAGACAGCCATGATATTTCGTCCAATGGAACCTCGATAAATCACCATCTAAGGAAGTATAAGACAGGGAGGGCTAGACAAAACACCGGTTTGTTATCGCTGTGGCCACCATCAGAGTCCAGAGAGTTGGATGCGGACGGCTCTAGCAGTCCTAGTTTAGTTTACTCGATGACTGCTTGAGGACCCTTGGCCCTGAGCCTGAGGGTCTGTTGTGTTGACAACGGCAACATCATGAATGGATCGATGGATCGATACGTAAAGTAAATGTCTGCAAATGGGCCGTAAAACGGTTCCGCTGCTCGCTTAAACCAACCATTACTCGCGATCAGACCAAGGGTCGTGTGCGTCAAACCTGCAGATTCACAAAAAAACAATTTAGAAAATACATAGATTCAACAATATCTAATTGTGTGCAGCATGTCTCACAAGTCTTGGTCACATACATGCAGATTCTGGTGATCCTGCAACGAGAAACCCAATTAAATATAACATCATGAAAAATAACCTACAAAAAGCAAGGAAGAAAAAAAACTTTCATATCCCGGATAGGTCGCAGTTTCCAGAATTCCGTGAAAGCTGATTGGTGAACGAGACTCAAGCCAGCCCAGATTGCCTGGGGTTCTGTTCATAGATGGTTGCAATGGGTACTGTACGTGCTGTACAGTCAGGGCTTTATGCGAGCGAGCAGTGGGAACTTCAGAATCTGCTCGCTACTGTATCTTTTGCAGCATCAATGATCGGTGTGAATGCGCGTGTAATAGACTAAGCGGTTTGAATCGTTGCCACATGCATTAGAGCCCCCCGCAAGATACCTACTAACCCAGAGTAAAGAGGCATCCATTCTTGTTCACCTAAGATTCACCTGGAAAACGGAACTGGAAGCTTCCACATGCCATGTATATCGTAATCGGGCTCCGGGCATTCTAGGGAACCTTGAGCGAGTAACAAAAGCAAGAAAGAAAAAGGACGGGACCAGATACGGAGCTGAATGGAAATAACTCGACGGTACTTACAGGCACAAGGTCTTGAGTCATTCCAGAACCTCCCGCACTTCACCTACAGTAGGCTAGTCTCCCAGGCACCCATACGCTGGAAGAGAACACCTAGACCCCTGTCGACACCCACAGAAGGGCCACTGCGGGGCCTCCATCAGTAGTCCGCCGTAACCAACTAAAATCATGACCCGAACTCCGCGTCCCGGCAAGGCCACCACGAACACGCAGCCATCATCGATGATGTTGGAACTTTGTAGCGAGCGATAACGACCAGGTAGCTTAGCAGTCTAAACATGCTCCATCTTGAGGGCTCAGCGAGGGCTTCCCCACACAAAGCGGCCTCTTGACGTGCACTGTAGCGAGAAATACCGTAGGTTTGAAGAGGGAAAAATTATAGTAGGTACAGAAGGTACCTGCCAAGGTATCCACTGCACCTCAGGCAAAGAGCAAAAAAGGAAGCCACTCCCCCGACCCTAAGGCCTGGGTCCGTGTCGAATATTCATCATCCATCTCAATTCACTAACACTAACGCCCGAGGACAAATCTGCCAACCCCGGACAAACGGTTGTCATAATTTTTCTCCTTCGATTCTCTCCATCTTTCTTCTTTCTTCATCCTCCCCCAACCATTTATCTATTAATCTGGTCAGCGCGTTTATTTGACGGCGTACTTGCTGTCAAATGAACCTGCAATTGATATCATCACCTCTTTTCTAATGTAAGTGCCACCCGTCTAAAAAATTTTTTGGTCCACTACACACCACTTTCTTTGCCTCCACGCCTCCCCGGATCGCATGGTTCGACAAGATCTCGCAATCATTCGACTTCACTCCAGCTTTGGCGATCCTCAGGCATTCCCTCGCCGGCACTTGATCGCACTGATCATTTTTGTTCCAATTATTCATGTTACTGACAGAAGATCTCCAGTCTCCTCCCCTCCCCTCTGGGTGATTTCTAAATGCCCACTATATACTCCTCCCTCTACTCGAATTTCGTCCGTCAAGGATCAACATTCGCAAAGTCTATTACAACACACGGTTACGCGCAATCCTTTTGTTGCCGCCACTCACCCTCACGTCCTCAACTCACAGAACCGACCTGTCTTTGTACGACGAAAGACCAACCGACTCAATCGCTTCTCTAACCTCCAACTTCACTCAGCCTTCCACACCGAGCAGCGCAC
>NC_026477.1:5438607-5441581 GCF_000240135.3 Fusarium graminearum PH-1
TCCAGAAGAGCATTGAGTGGAAGCCCACGGCGGCATCCATTCTTACCAAGGACCAGGCCGCTGCTCAGGAGGTTATTGAGCAGGCTCTGATCGAGGATGCTGAGGTCAAGTCAAACTTGTCAATTGAGGATCAGGCAGCTCTTGCGCACATTGATGCTGCCCTCGAGCGTGAGATTGAGGTGCGAAGTCTGCAGGAGGCGGCTGAAAATGCTGTCGCCGAAGGACGACCCATCTCATCCCTTGGCTTCAAGTCACAATCCCCAGTAGTTTCCAGGCCACAAACTCCAGCAAGTGTCGCCCGAAGCGTTACTCCGTCTGTTGACCCCCAATCGCTATCTTATGCCGGCCATCTTCACAAGCTTGCCACAAATGGCCGCTATGTCGAGATTCCTGCGGTCTTTGAGGCGATGCTGGCTACTGGCGTGCAACCAATTGCCGGTGCCTACAATGCTCTATTGCTCGCTGCCATTCATATCCCTATGAAGAAGACAGAGATTGTTTCCAAGGCTCTAGACGTTTATGCCGATATGCTCCGGAGGAAAGTTTCGCCAGATGCTGACACTTTTAACATCCTTGTCGGCCTTTTAGCTTCTCGATGCCTCGAGGTCGCTGAGCTGAAGGCTGCTTTGGAAGACAAGAGGGTGCGGTTCGGTGGCATGGATGAGCCTGGCAAGTTCATGCTTGCGTCCCACGAATTTGAGCATGCTATTCTCTGTGAGGATGAACGTCTTGATTACGCCATCAAGCTGTTCGACACATCAGTTGACACTGATGTTGCCGAGTACACTGCCGAGACTTACCACCAGTTGATCACTGCATGTGCCAAAGATGGACGCGTCGCTGACATGCTCCGTCTCTTCGAGCACATGGAGGCCAGCCAAATCGTTCCCTTTGCCGCTGTATTCCCTACCATGATCACTGCTTTCGCCTCATCTGGAGATCTGATTAGTGCTGTCGAGTGCTACAATGAATACCGAAACTTGGCAATCGCTCACGATGATGGCCAGACCACTCTTAATGACCGACTTGACGCCGAGGTTTACGCTGCAGTCATCAACGCCTATGTGGTTACCGACAAGATTGAGGGTGCCATGAAGTTTTTCAAAAAGATTGTTGACGAGTATGGTGTCCGCGCTGCCGATATCAAGGACGCTCTCGTCACAACTGGTTTCGTCAAGGGCTTCATCACCCGTGGAATCTACCAGGAAGCTTTTCACTGGGCCCCATCCGTTGAGGCCGAATCTCGTGCTAAGGCTATGAGCGAGATTGCCACCATCGCTGCTGATAAGGACGACAAGGAAACTGCCGTTGCCGCTTACAATGGTATGCCCTCATATGCCGATGACTTGGTGACCCCAGCCACTGCTCTCCTCGCTATGAGCGTTCGTGACGGTGATATCCTCAGTGCTTCGAAGTACTGGCAAACCTTGAACAGCCCTGAGATCCAGGTTACTGCTGCTTTTATCGAGCCCACAGCCATGTATGCTGTTGCTTTGATCGGCTCTGGACAGGTTGCAGAGGGTTTGGCTCAGGCGGAGATGATGTTCCAGCGAATTCGAGCATCTCTGTCCGAGGCCCAGTCCCATCTTGTTGAAGAGATCGATGAGGGCGCCGAGTTCATCTCTCGATACATGGAGACCCGAGGCATTGTTGACGCCCGTCAACTAGCTCCTCAAGTTCTCGACTTCACACAGCAGCCTGTTGCCGCCTCCTCTTACCTATCAACTCCTGCTGTTCCCAGCTTCGAGGATACCTACGACCCCTATGCCCACAACACCGATTTCAAGGGTTCTTCCCTTATTGCCGACGATCTTGAGGGTAGCCATGGCCGCAAAGGACCTCGTCTCAGCGAGGCGCTCAACCGTTTCCGAAACATGCGACGTGCTGGCCGACATCCTCGCTACATTACCTACGCTAAGCTCATCTCCGCCGCTGCTCGTGATGGTAAGGTCGATCTGTGCTATGACATCCTCGCCATGGCCCGCACCGATATGCCCATCATGCCCCAGTATGCTGTTGTGCGTTACGGATGGTCTAGCATTCTCGATGCCATGGTTGGCGCCTGTCTTACTGTGGGCAACCGTGGACGTGCTGAGCAATTCCACCAGGAGTTGTTGGAAATTGGCGCTAGCCCCTCTGCGAACACTTTCGGCCTCTACATCACTACTCTGAAGGATTCAACCAAGACTTTCGATGAAGCATCTGAGGCTGTTCGTATTTTCCACCGTGCCAAGGCTGAGAGTGTTGAGCCCAGCTCATTCCTGTACAATGCTCTCATTGGTAAGCTTGGAAAGGCGCGCCGCATCGATGACTGCCTCTTCTACTTTGGTGAGATGAGAAACCTCGGGATCAAGCCTACGTCTGTAACCTACGGTACTATCGTCAACGCCTTGTGCCGTGTCAGTGATGAGAAGTTTGCTGAGACATTATTTGATGAGATGGAGGCCATGCCCAACTACAAGGCTCGCCCCGCTCCCTACAACAGTATGATGCAGTTCTTCCTGACTACCAAACGCGACAAGTCCAAGGTTCTGGCTTATTACGAGCGTATGAAGGCTAAGGGTATCGCCCCCACCGCACACACTTACAAGCTCCTTGTCGACACTCATGCCACTCTGGATCCTGTTGATATGGAGGCCGCTGAGGAGATCCTCGGCATGATCCGTGCCTCTGGCCAGCGTGTTGAACCTGTTCACTACGCTTCCCTTATCCACGCTAGGGGATGCGTTCTGCATGACATGGAAGGTGCTATGAAGATGTTCGATTCCGTCGTCAAGGAGTCTCTCGTCCCCATCAGCGCCAGCCTTTACCAAGCGCTCTTTGAGGCTATGGTAGCCAACCATCAAGTTGCTGCTTCCGAACCTGTACTCGCGCACATGCGAAGCAGAGGTGTAGAGCTGACTCCTTACATCGCCAACACTTTGATTCACGGCTGGGCCGCTGAGAAGAAGATCGAGAAGGCCCAGGGCATTTA
>NC_026477.1:5441797-5453674 GCF_000240135.3 Fusarium graminearum PH-1
TTGAATGGGGACGGCGTTTGGGAATCAAAAAAAGGATTTTACGTGGAGCGTTTGTCTCTGAATGATTTGTGTTTGGGGTCGGACGTTCCCTGGATAGATCATCACCACTCTAAGAAAGGGAAATCATTTACATGTCGTGTCATGACATATCATGGCAGTTCGTGTTAGCAGCATAGAAGGGGCCGGGCGTGTTATATATCAGCTGGGAGGAAAAGATTAGGGCCAGGAAATACTTGGTCAAGTCAAAGGAAAGCATAGCAGGGTCCTGCTGCTTGTATCATCAATACAATACACCATTGAAGAAATGGCGGGTTTGCCATTAACTATATGTCTCTACTCTTAAATGCCTTGTGAATATGTTTTGTCGATGGAAGCGGAGTTGTGGTTTATTACCTATATTGGGTTGAGGTATGGAGTTGAGACTTTCTGACCCTTGAAAGAGATGACGAGTACACGGCATTGCGTTTGAAATGTTGATACTGCCTGTTGACTAATTTCAAGGCTTAAATCAAATTGGTCGAAACTCTATTGAAGCCTAAAGTGAACATCATTGGGCGATTTGTTTCTATGCCTCGGATTATATTGGGATATTACAGTGTGTTTTTCGTCGTAATCGTACTCGCATGCACTGTGTGTTCTAGAAATGAGGCCCCGCTGGCGTTTGATGATTCTTCTCGATTCGGCATTGCATTGCATTGCAAGCGGTTCTAGATAGGAAGTTCGACTCATAGTCAAGGGTTCTATTCTGTCTGTGCCTTATATCAACTTCGTCCTTCATCCTCACCTCACTTGTTTGCCGTCATACATATACATATCACTCACTCAAAATGAGCCTCAAACACCCCACCATCGCCGTCTCGGCTCCTGGCAAGGTCTTCCTCGCTGGCGGGTATCTCGTCTTAGACCAGGAGTACACGGCCTTTGTGTTCGGTCTCAATGCTCGCATCAATATCATTGCAGGAGATATCCACACGACTGCTGGTGTGCAGCTCACTGAGATCGTGGTTGATAGCCCTCAGTTCCTTGATGCGCAATGGCGGTATGGATATCACCTTGCTGGCGAGGGCGGCGGTATCAAAGTTACTCAATTGCAAGTGTAAGTGGTTTCTCTCACATATACTCATGAATTATCTGGATATGCGAATATTGTATCACCGAGGGGAAATATGTTGGATGGCTAGTCGCCCAGACAGCTTCGAGTCCGTGATAGGTTGGTCGATCAACATGAATCGTCCGACCCAAGCCAATCATCAACGTTTCAACACAAACCTTCGTCTTCAAAGCGTTGTACTCATTTTTTAAATACTCACTCTTCAGTAGCGGAGCTCAGATCAACCCCAATCCCTTCGTCGAGACGACTCTTAGCTATGCTCTCACCTACATCGACCGTGTCGCTGGGCACCGTCCTAGTCACAGCTTGGCATCTGCTCGCCTTATCATCCTTGCGGACAATGATTACTACTCTCACTCGGAGTCTGACACGACTCGCTCGGGCCGCTTCGCCAAGTTCCCTGTGACCCTGAGCAATGCTAACAAGACTGGTCTTGGTTCTTCCGCTGCCCTTGTCACCTCACTAACCGCCTCGCTCCTTGTTCATTATCTACCCGAGGATCTCTTTAGCATTGATTCCGACAAGGGAAAGAGGACGTTGCATAACTTGGCCCAGGCTGCTCACTGTGCTGCCCAAGGCAAGGTTGGCTCGGGCTTCGATGTCGCGACAGCTGTTTATGGATCCTGCCGGTACAGACGTTTTTCTCCAGCTACGCTGAACAAGATCCCCGAGCCTGGTGTGGCTGGCTTCGCCGATGCCTTGGTAAAGCTTGTCGATGGCGAGTCTGAGTGGGATGTTGAGGTTCTCAAGGATGCTGTCACCATGCCTAAGGGTGTTGTTCTGCGTATGTGTGATGTCGACTGCGGAAGCAAAACTGTCGGTATGGTCAAGAAGGTCCTCGCGTGGAAGTCCTCAAACCCCGAAGACTCCAAGACCCTTTGGGACGAGCTGCAGAGCCGCAACGAGCAATTGATTGCTACTCTTAACGCCGGCGATGTTGCGCAGCTGCCTGAGAAGATCAATGCTGTGCGAGAGAAGATTAGAGAGATGGGCAGTGCAAGTGATGTTCCCATCGAGCCCGAGAGCCAGACAGAGCTCCTCGACGCCCTCAGCACCGTCGAAGGAGTCCACGGCGGTGTGGTCCCCGGTGCAGGTGGCTACGACGCCCTGGCTCTCTTGATGAAGGACGACGAGGAGACGAAGCAGCGAGTAGAGGTGTTCTTGGAGAAGTGGGCAGCGGAAAAGGGCACAAAGGTCAAGCTCCTCGCCGTTAAAGGAGAGATGGAGGGTGTTCGCTCCGAGAGCCTGGACGTGTACGCTGGTTGGGTCTGATTCAGTTTGATCTGATCGATCTAAGAGAAGCGAAGCGAGGACGCATGCATGTCTTAAACATGTGAATGAAATGAGACATGTCATGCCATGTTATGGCGCTCTCCCCACCAACGACTTTTTGTTTCGTTTACATTCCTGAGCAACGCGCGTGAGAAACATTGAAGTGAGTACAAGCCATGTCATCCATCATGGGTGGGTCTTTGAGATGAAAGTGAGGAAATTAATTAATTAATTCAGATTCGATTATACGCCGCGTATGATGATATTCCGTTGATGTTCCCCTTCCCATGGTCCCGTAGATGCCCATTCTCTTTTCCATCCATGTGAACCGTGATTCCCTTTTGATTTCATTACATGTGTATCGTACAATAATATTATTGCAGCCTTCCGTTAACCGTGTTACTTAAACAAACAAGTGATGTGTTTCCTTTCTATGTTGAGACGCCCCGTCTGACAAATTTCTAAATGGTCATGTGAAAAACAAATAAAGCAATGCAAGGTTGATTATCATGTCGACATTCGTTTAGTGAAGACTGTCGGTGGAGGAGACCGAGTCGCATGTGGGAACCGATTTCATAGCTGGTCGTACTGGATGGGAGAATAGGCTTGATGTCGAGCAGGGCGAGCGAGGAGCGATGGGGCAAGGACCGGGATGGTCTGCGATGCCAATTCGACTGGCGGCAGCTTGTTCTCGAAGCATGGAGAGTCTAGAAGAGTTAGCTTTTGTTGTTCAAAATGTTATGTTGTATATGAGAGCAGACTTACTGTTCCTCTGAAACGCCAGGAAGGTTGACTGGGTTCTTTTCAAAGTTGAAAGGTGCAGACTATAAGTAGATTGTTAGTTCAACAACACCAAGACAGTATACTGGATCGTGTTGGACTTACAATATCCAAGCTGCGCTTCTCCTTGCGACTTCGCTGGCGGATGATAGTCTGAACACGCTCACGGAGCATGTTGAAGTCGTCTGAGATATGCATGGTTGAAGATCGGGCTGATGATCGAAGACGATTGAAAGGAAGGTCAAAACACCGAGGATCTCGTCTCTCGGAAGCGTAAAAGGATGTGGATCCCATTGAGTCTTCTTAATGGAGATTTATATATCTCTTGAAGAGAAGATCAAGAAGGCGAAGTAGAATAACGAGAGAAAGCCAAACCAGGGCTGGGTGTTCCAGAGCTCAGCTGAGAATGGTTGGGAAAGAGGCTGACTGAAGAAGAAAAGAAAAAGTGAGAGAAGAAGAAGAAGCGTAAAAGAGGCGGATGATTGCAATTTTGTAAAAGAGAGAAGAAGAAGGCGGAAATGAAGAATAAAGCACAGGATGAATGTAATAGATAGTAAATTGTCAGTGCTCAAGCAGTAGCTGAAGCCTCGTTTTCTCTAGTCTGACAGGAACAAAGAAGGGAAACTAGGCACGCGGCCTTTTGAAAGATGGTGAGTGTGAGTGGTTGGTGGAGTTTGACTTCTGGTATGTTTTTGATACAGAGAGAGGTTCGGGCTGTTTAATCTAGACTTGAAGTCTCACTAAATTCAGGTACCAGGTTGGATTGGAATGAACGGCGAAGAGGATGGTCGTGTAAGTTAGTGGAAGGAGAGTTGAGAAGTGGTGGAGCTTAGACAGATATCAAGAGGAAGGACAGGAATGCACGTAGTATGCAAAGCAAGCACGCACAAGCACAAGCACTCAAGCAGTACAAGGCAAGTAACGTAAGCTAATAAGAAAGAGAAAAAGATGGAGACTGGTTTAGTGAGAAAAAATAAGAAGAAAAGAGGCAAAAGCCAATTAATATAAGATACGAAGTAAGTAGACAAAGAAAGAAGGAGTGAATCAAAAAGACCTTTGGATGTATCTAGATGCAAATGCTGTGTCTATTGAAAGCGGGCATCATCCCTCCGCGTGCAGGGCAGACCAGACCTACCACCACTGTATTTTGTTCTGGAATGCCGCCCCAGCACACTGGAATTCCAGTGCTTCGGGGTACCGACTGAGCTAGTGTCTCAGCTCAAGGTGACCGCTTAGTAGGTGCGATCTTGGTGCGACCCAGAATGGGTCACAAGTGAAAGAGAAGGGACCGCAAGGAGGACCCAACGTGGCTGATGGTTCTATATTCGTACCATTGCAAACTAGCTCGCAAACTAATCTATCAATACTAACGATTAATGAGGGCACGGTCGAACTGACGTGACTCCTTTGTGTGGGATTTATTGGCCCGATCATTATTAAATGAGATTGCATCCATGTACAAGGGCACCTTCAATATCATATACGCAATGCCCTCCAGGAAGAAGTGGTGGCGTCTCCGGGCGGTCAATTGCTTGTGCTACCTACTAACCTACTACACAACACGCAACCTACTATTAACTCACTAATAAAGGGAGCAAGAACAAAAATCACGCTAATATTATCAATTGAATGCACAGTACCTTGCTAGCCAGCGTCTAACTACCACGTAGATGTATGTGTTCTACTCTATTGAGTGAGTCCACATGTCGTCACCTCTCCTTGCACGCACAAGTTCAAGTGTGACTGGTTGTCGCAGATTGTTCGACTCTGCCATAAATTACCGAATGCAGCTGACAGTCAATCATCACTGTCTTGCTCGCCCGTTATCGAAAACGTCTCGTCTCACTTCCTGCCTCTCTTTCTCGCCAGGGGAATCGCTTCCAAGAGACAGCCCAGCCCAGTCGCTAAGATAAACGATGCGTGCATCATCTGTAGGAAACAATATCATGTTTGCATTTGCTTGCAGTTTATTTTGATTCATTCCAACACAGACGTCGTCTCATTATTCAGAGTCATTGTTGTCAAACATCCTAACCGTGTCCGACTAACAACGCAACTCTTTAACCATCAACCAAAAGCCCTCCCTCTAGTTGGGGTAATCCTTAAGGTGGTAGCTCTTGAGCTTAACAAACTGGTCAAAGCCAAACTTGCTAAGTGTCTGTCCCTTGCCAGAGTTCTTCCAGCCAGTCCATGCCAGGTCCTATTGACAATCAGTCAGTAAAATATCACTCATTACACAAGGGCAGAGTCGCTTTGTATTTGGGCAAAAGCAAAAAAAGAACGTACCGGCGCCGGATAATCGCATCGGTTGACAAAAACAGTGCCTGCTTCCACCTCCTCGGCCAGCTCGTATCCCTTGTCTGTGTCCTTGGTCCAGATACTGGCTGTCAAACCAAACTCGCTGTCGTTCATATACTTGATGGCTTCGCTGTCATCCTTAACCTTCATAACAGGGACTGTATCGTGGTCAGCAGAGGTACTAGTAAAACGTTGTCAGGAAAGTTACTAATTGGGGCGAATGACTCCTCAGTCATGACCCGCATGCTGTGGTTGACGCCCGTGAGAAGGGTGGGTTTCACAAAGTTACCCTTGGGAGGAGGGTTGCTAAAAGTCTCGTTTTCGGGAGTCGCGTCCTTGGCACCGTTGTCAACGGCGTCCTTGATATGTTCCTCGGCTGCCTGCTTTGATCGCTTTGACACGACAGGTCCAATCTGAGTCTCCTTGTTGAATGGATCTCCGAGCTTGTAGCTCTTGAGCACCTTTTGCACAGCCTCTACAAACTGATCGTGGATCTTCTCGACTACATAAACACGCTCAAGAGAGCAGCAGCTCTGGCCAGAGTTAAAAATAGCACCATCAACAATCTCTGCAGCAGCCCAGTCGATATCGACATCTGATCGGACATAGGCAGGGTCCTTGCCACCCAACTCCAGACCGACATTTACAATGCGGTCAGATGCAGCTTGTTGCACAGCAAGACCTCCAGCCACAGAGCCAGTGAAACAAACCAATTCGATCTTGGGATCGCGCACAATGGTCTCCATGACTGTGGGAGAACCACAGTGGAAGTACTGGCAAACGCCCTCGGGCAAGCCCGCCTCCTTTAGAAGATCGGTGACACGCTCAACAATGGTGGGGGTCTGAGGTGAGGGCTTGAGGATTACACTGCATCCTGCGAGAAGAGCGGGAATAAGAGAGTTAACCAGGATGAGGTAAGGGTACTAGTAACACAGAGTCAGCGAATGGGCTTGCGATGTAACAAAGCGAGGCCAGCACTTACGTTCCACGCAAAGATGATGAGAACGGGTCCGACAGGGACCTTGCGGATGAAGCGCTTGAAACCCTTCTCGGCCTCGCCGTCGGTATCCTTAAGGGCCTCGTCACTAATCTTGAGGAGGTATTCACCACGCTTAACGGCTGTGGCGACTTCGCCAGGTGTGTAGGAAATGGGGCGACCCATCTGCACAGTCAGTTCCTCACCAAGCTCATCCTTCTTGGCCAAGAGACCGTCGAGGAACTTGCGAACAATGGCTTGACGCTCCTTCAACGTTGTCTTGCGGTAGTTCTGGAAAGCCTCAGCGGCGACCTTGGGAAGAGACTCAAGGTCAGCAGCAGAGGCGCCATTCCTGGTGAGGATGGCCTCGTTTGTGTTTGGGGAGATTGTGGTGATTGTTTCAACAGACATATTGACGTTTATGTGTGTGAAGTACTCAAGTAAGAGTGAGATGAATGAAAGAAAAGAGTAGAGTTGACCAAGTTAGTATATATCTTTGTAGTTGGCCACTTTGGAGGTTGGAAGTGGAGTATATGAGTTGGGGGTCATGAGTAAACCTATCTCAGTCAAGGTAACACCTCCCATGACGGCGGTTGGCGGCTCGCGGCTCGCGGTGTTGCCCCACGTTGATTAATCCTAGGTCCTGCGCATTTGAAGTACCGACCTCGGCGGTCTCATGAAGACAAACCCCGCTATGATATGATACGACATGATAGTATATCATTTGAGATTGATAGGACAGAGTAGATAAGTCATGAGATTGATTAGAAATGAGCCAGTCGCCGACTTGATTCAATTCACGGTTCTTCACTCAAGGGTAGTTGGGAGACATATAGCTGAAGGCAAATGAGAGATCAAAACCGCTTCACTGCATATCTTTGAACTATATTAATCATTAATCTGAGGTTGACTTATGATGCATATGTGATTACATTCATATAAACCTACACAACAACATCTTAAATGTATATAGCACCTATCTAAGTAGGTAGAGTTGTCGTGAAGCTCTTACAGATTCTCGTCGAAACTTCTTATCAGTGACGTCGATGGCTACCCCTCCAAGTCACATGACTCGATACTCCAATTTGAGACAGGACTCAACTGACCCCTGCAGTCTGAGCAAGGGATCGCGAAAAGTCTTATCTTATCAGCGAACTACTTTTTTTCTACACTTGCTTCTCCAGCCTCGCATAGGGAGACACCGATCCCAATAGCTGCCATACAATCGCAAACGTTACTCGATATGGCGCCCGAAACCAAGAACGATTTCCTAGAAATCGCTGACAGTGATGCGGATAGCGATATCGGCTACAATTCCGAAGAAGATGATATGCAAAAGGGTGGCCGCGGCGCCAAGCGACGGAAAGTTGAGTCTGACGACGAAGACGACCCAGGAAGCGACATTGGAAGCGACGACGAAGACGAAGCGACTGAGAAGGACTCAAAGAAGACACAAGAGGAAGACAAGAAGGAAGATCAGCCCGAAAAGCCAAAGCGCAAATCAAAAGACACAACATCAACAGAACTGCCTGACGTTACAAGGACCTTGACAAAGAAGAACCTCGTCGCATCCGAAGCCGCTATCAAGAAGTCAGGCGTTGTCTACCTCTCTCGTATACCTCCCTTCATGAAACCAGCTAAGCTGCGATCTCTCCTCGAACCCTACGGCACCATCAACCGCATCTTCCTCGCTCCCGAGGACCCAGCCTCGCACGCCCGCCGCGTTCGCGCCGGTGGCAACAAGAAGCGCTCCTATACCGAGGGTTGGGTCGAATTTACCAAGAAGAAGGATGCCAAGGCCGTCTGCGATCTTCTCAACGCGCGCACTATTGGCGGCAAGAAGGGCAGCTACTACCACGATGATTTATGGAACCTACTATACCTCAAGGGCTTCAAGTGGCACAACCTCACAGAGCAAATTGCTGCCGAGAACGCAGAGCGCTCCAGCCGCATGAGAGCCGAAATCAGCAAATCAACAAAGGAGAACAAGGAGTTTGTCAGAAACGTGGAGAAGGCAAAGATGCTGGACGGCATGGCGGTCAAGGCCAAGGCCAAGAAGAGGAAGGCAGAGACCCATACAGAGGGTCAGGAGGACGAGTCGGTGCGACAGGTCAAGCGCTCGTTCAAGCAAGTTCCTCTTGCAAAGAAGAAGATGGATGGCGAAGATCAGCCAGCCGAGGTGACGAGGGTATTAAGCAAGATTTTTTAATTTCATATAAACCACACAGTTGTGTCATTTTTACCTTATTGTCTATAATGCCTGATTTCGTCAAAAAACCTTGGATTTGTCGGGGAATAGAACAAAATATCCATATAAAACATGATGGCCCATCCAATGATCTGCATGATCAGATCTCATTCGAGCCAAGTGAGGTGGACCCTGAACTTTATGACTGCAGCACTTGCATTTTCCAAAATTTGCCCCGCGCCTGCCAAAAAAGATTCTGCCCGATAAGCTGCTTATCAACCAGCGGCGTTACAATTTCTCCCACTATTACTTGGTTTCTTAAAGAGTCACTGAGCATCGTCCAATTTCAACCCAAAACAACACCATCAAATTCACACAAGACATCGTTGCCCAGCATGTCGATGGATTTGGATGACCAGCCTATCTCTATAGCCCCTACCACTCAGCAGACGGGTGCTGCAACGTGAGTCTTGATCTTCTAGCAAACACCCCGCACTCGTCGTCTTGGGCGCAAATGCTAACCCGTATCTTTTTTTCAGTATTCTCTGCTGCAACTGTGGTGCCCCCATCGACGGAACCGCATCAACTGGAGCTCTCTGCTATGACTGCATCAAGCTCACTGTCGACATCTCACAGGGCGTCCAGCGAGAGGCGACCCTCAACTTCTGCCGAGACTGCGACCGATGGCTCATGCCCCCCACCAGCTGGATTGTCGCCTCTCCCGAATCCCGCGAACTGTTGGCCCTGTGCCTCAAGAAACTTCGAGGTCTAAATAAAGTCCGTATTGTCGACGCTAGTTTCATTTGGACCGAGCCTCACTCGCGAAGAATCAGGGTCAAGATCACTATCCAAGATGAAGTCCAGGATGGCATGCTGCTCCAGCAGACTTTCGAGGTCATTTATGTTGTGGCGTACCAACAGTGCCCTGAGTGTGCCAAATCATACACTGCCAACGTTTGGCGAGCTGCTGTCCAGGTCCGCCAAAAGGTTCTCCACAAGCGAACTTTCCTGTTCCTCGAGCAACTCATTATGAAGCACGGCGCCCATAAGGATACCCTTAACATCAGAGAAGCCAAGGATGGTATCGACTTTTTCTTCTCACAAAGGAACCAGGCCGAGAAGTTTATTGACTTCCTCAACTCCGTGGTGCCTGTCAAGACCAAGGCCTCCCAGGAGCTGATTTCTCAAGATGTACACACTTCCAAGGCGTCGTTCAAGTTCACATACTCGGCCGAGTTGGTGCCTATATGCAAGGACGACTTGGTTGCTTTGCCCATCAAGATGGCTAAGCAGTCCGGCAACATCTCTCCTCTCCTCCTCTGCCACAAGATCGGTACTTCCGTCTACCTGTTGGACCCCCAAACCCTCCAGACTTGTGATATCAGTGCGCCAATCTACTGGCGAGCCCCCTTTTTGTCCCTGACCGATACCCGTGAGCTCGTTGAGTTCGTTGTCATGGACATTGAGACCACAGGAACACAGAAGGGCAAGTGGACGCTTGCCGAAGCCACAGTTGCCCGAGCTTCTGACCTCGGTGTCAACGACCGAACGTACTTCACAAGGACTCATATGGGCCGACTTCTCCAACCTGGTGACTCTGCTATGGGTTACCTCCTGGCTGGCACCGTCTTCAACAATACCGAATACGAGGCGATCGAGAACTCCAACACATACTCGTCAACAATTCCCGACGTGATACTAATCAAGAAGCACTACCCCGGTCGCAGAAAGAACCGCAAGAGAAACTGGCAGCTCAAGCGTATGAACAAGGACGAGGGTGAGCTTCTTCCCAAGAAGGCAGACCAAGAACGCATGGATCAAGAGTACGAGCAGTTCTTGAGAGATGTCGAGGAAGACGAGGAGCTCCGTGCCACGCTTGCCCTGTACAAGGCTCAGAAGCGGGCCGAGGAAGAGATGAGCGTTGCTGAAACCGAGGAAGATGATGAGGCTCCTCATGTTGATATGGATGAGTTACTGGACGACTTTGATGAGCTTACAGTGCAGGACAGGCCAATGGAAGATTAGGACTCACGAATAAAAGCATTGATTTGATTTCCCAAGGAATGCATGTGTTAATTATGAGACTGGGAATCCTCGTGAAAGTGTACTTATATGAATGAGGGAATCTCGTCAAGCGAGTGTTTGGCGGGCGTTTTGTCTTCTGTTCTGCGGCCTAACCCTCTTGATTTACGGCGGTCAGACATTCGTTTCGTGATTCCAAAAATGTCATCATCGTCTATGTCTTCGTGAATATTGTTGCGCTTAATTGTACCACGCGTGCTATCTCCTGGTACCGTCGTTGGCCGCCTGATGTTGGAACCTGATTGTGAGGTTTTGTTCATAGTCGTGCTCGTTCGGGGTGTACTAAACGCTGGCCGTGGTGCTGAGTGCGACACAACTGGACTCGAAGTGTGGGATGAACGTGCTGCTTTCGTTACAGGCTTGCGTGAAGGCGTGGCAAGGTCCAAATTATCTCCGTCGTCCGTCTCATCGTCATTTGCCAGGGGAAATTGCCTTTTCTTCCCTGATACAGGCTTCGTGATCTGTCTCATCCTTACCGGAGTGATCTTTTGTGAACCAAACCCAGCAGAAGCTCTTGTTTTGGCCGCATCGGCTAGACCTGCTGATATCCACTTGTGCTCCTTCCTTGGACTTTCCATGAGACCCTGTAAGCTTGACCCGGCAAAAGACGTGTCTTTTTCGTTGGAAGAGTCAGCGAGAAGTTTGCGCTGCTTGGATACACGGCGCGTGCTCTCCTGACGTTGCCGCGCAAAGAGAGTAGGCAGGCCAACGATGGGACGCTCTATCTCACGAATAGTATCCGCGTTCTGGTGCTTAGCCAGGTTCTTTAAGCGGTCATATTCTGCGCGATGAAGATGAACGGTGAATTGATGAGCCATGTTGAGGAATTCGTCTTCAACCATGCGATAGCGATCATCGTGGTGGAGACCTGGTCTCATGAATCTGGGGGTGTGGTCAGCTAGTGATTTAGTTTGGAAGGGTAGTAAGACGGACCTTTCTGGCGGTGGCTCTGGGGGAGGCGATGTTGATGGACTGCGCGAGCCATCTAGAACAGAATGAGTATATGTGAGGTTGTGATGAGCATGAGATACCATACCTTCTGAATCGATAACGCGGTCATGACGCGGTTTCTTTCTAAATGCTGAAAGGCTGTCAATGGTAGGATTCGATACTGTCCGGCGCGGAAGAAGGGATTTTATAGGTGCTTTATTATCAGGGCTTGATTGGGCC